>NC_061106.1:37117593-37200093 GCF_015104395.2 Macrobrachium nipponense
AGAGTACGAGAACAAGAACACCACTTGAATAGTTTTCATTAGAATTTAACATCATTAATTCGTGGTGCCAGTATATATTAGTGTACGAGCTTTTAGGTATTTGACTTTCTGCTTCAACTTTGCCAGAGTACACTCGGTTGCATTCCCCTTAGATGACACATATTTTTAAACTTCTACGAATCGACTGTACTTTGTGATAGAAAACGCTTTTTGGATATACTGTAGCCTGCATCGAAACATTTCAGTTGTAGTACTTTCATTCTACAAATCCTTTCATCCTCTATTAATGTTAGCTGGCGTTCTTTGGTTTTTATTGCAGTTACAGTACGTCGTCGTTCTGTATGTACTCTGTAGTTTTATAGTATCGTTTTCATAACTGTTTTCATGTGTAAAATTATTTTCTTTTTTCTTTTTTAAGGGTACAGTTGGAGGTGAGAACGCGCACTGGGTGCATTTAGGTAGAGGTGTGTGTATACATTCATAACTTACTCCCATGGGGTTTACATTTATGTGCATCTGCCAGGGCATGGGTTTGAATCTATTCCTTTCGACGATATAGAGACTGAAGCAGACAACAGACTTACCTACTATGATATGTAGAACATAGTGGATAAGTTGACTCCAGCTCGTATCAAACCCAAAATGCATAGGTTCAGATCTGGCCAGGGCAGATGCCCGTATCATGGTATCATTCCAGTGGGTACAAGTTATTCCCAAGGTAAACGTGAATTCGATATTAATTAGTATTTGTGGTTTAGTATTGGTGAGTATTAAAGCGTCACTACGAATTCAGTGTGTGTAATATTATGGGTGATGTTAGTTTCTTTCCCACGAGATTGTTGGTAACAACATCTGAGTTTCGGTGGCGTTCCAAGTAATGTAACTCTCAACTAACAGTTAAGCAGATCGAATACAAAAAGGGTTGACAAGTCCTTTTTGTATTTGCGAGAAACAAGCCAGCCTTGTTGGTTGTAACCATTCGTCTTCATAGTATGTACCCTTTCTTTCACTCTCTCTTTTGCATGCACACACGCATATATAACATATAAATACCGCAGATTTTTATCGTTTACCATCCAGTTAGTCTTATATATTAATATTATTATTATTATTATTATTTTGCTATTTTTTCATGTATGCTCTGAATTTTAGTTCTCTCAACAAAGTTTTTCCATTCTGTTTTTACAGTGAAACGAGTTTTATTACGCCTTTATTATTTAATGTTATTGCGCCACATTCAACTTTTCGTTTATACTCTTATCTTTCCAAATATCTCTGCACTTCACTACACCGATATATTTTTGTTTTTATCTTTTCCCTGTCATGGCCACAAGCAGTAATCCTACATTTGTCCCGAGTCCATCGTGATGCTTCTCCCATCCATTAAGATCATCCGCGTCAAAGTAGCCTCCGGGTACCTTGCAATCTGAAAAGGCTTTCAAGAATGGAGTTTGGGTTTTTATATTTTACTTTTCAATGGATATTTGACGCCTATTTTTTAACCCCATTGAACAAAAATATAATATTCATGTATTTTGAGTATATATTTTATCGACAAATTATTTTGTTAGGGGTCTAGCACAGATTTCATGATGAAAACTTAGAGTATGTAGGTGGGAAGTTGGCTCGTTTGGTGTAAAACCTGTTTGAAACTATTGCGTATTTTGCGTTCAAGGCTGTTTTATGTATTTATAGAAGTAGTTAATGAGAGCCAGACAAAGGACACAATGTGTATTGAATATGTGCAAAAATGGGTCGTATATTGAATCAGGAATGGCTGATGTTCGTAGGTGTTGTCATGTTAATTATGGATAATGAGGAGAATCTCCCAGACTGATTGAATTCTTAAAGAAGAGAAAGCTGAGAGCAAATCTGATTAAAGTTATATTTAGTATCGCATGGAAATCAGGAAAGTGGATCATTGAATCCTTTAGGTATTGAATGGATGTTGATAGGGTAAGAAACGGCGAGAATCACAGGGCAGGCGCAGGAAGGTAATAGGATGTATGCAAACGATATGGAAGAGCAGAAAGTACTGAAACTGAAGTTGGTATGCATGAAGGAATTGTGGGGTCAACTCTCCTTTCTGAAAGCACGTGTTGCTGCTGAATACAAAACGGAAAAAAGGTTGGAACTGTTTCAATTGCATGTTTATTATATGTCAAAGGAGGATCGAAAAACTGTGAAATGTAGGTACCGAAAGAAGTGGCAAAAAGGTGTGAAAATGGGTTACTGTTTTGAAAAGTTTGATCAAGATATAGTATAATTCTGAGACGTTTTAAGGAAAGATGAAAGAAAGAAGTAGAAAAATCTGGAAAAATGTTGTGGTAGACCGTGGGTAGAGGTACCGAAATCGAAGACCCTTAATCTGTACGAGTTCCGAGAAAACGTAGATGAAGGTGACTGTGTGTGTGTATGTGTATGTGTGTGTGTGTGTGTGTCAGTGTCAGGATTCAACGCGCTTATGTTGAGCCTCCTGTATGGGTTTATAAAGCAATTGCTGTGCAAGAGAGTTCATCCACGATACTGTGGTTCTATGATGTGGATATGACCCTGGCCTCCTTAAGTCACTACCGGTTCCTGTTCACAGAGACGGCGGTAATGTAATATTTAATATATATATATATATATATATATATATATATATATATATATATATATATATGAGAGAGAGAGAGAGAGAGAGAGAGAGAGACAGAGAGAGAGAGAGAGAGAGAATGATTTTGTTTTCAAATGTATATATTTACTAAGGCAAGTGTTATTACTTAGGGTTGAATAGTTTACCGGCCTTTCTTTTTTAACCAGACTTTTTATTAACATCCTTCATCGCCCCCTATCATTTTATACATTATATATATATATATATATATATATATATATATATATATATATATATATATATATATATATATATATATACACACACATTCATACATACATACATACGAGCGCTTTCGTCTTTACTAAGACATTGTCGTTCCTTGACAATGTTTTAGTAAAGACTAAAGAGCTTGGATTTCTGACTATCATTTCTCTGTGGTATATTCTCTTATTTAATGAAGTCACGTGCATCTACTGTGATTTTTTAAGCATACATACATACATGCATACATATAGACTATGAGAAGAAGGAGAGAGAAAGTTTGCAGTTCGTAACATGAAGTGTTAAGCAATTAAAGGATCATGTATAAAGCAAAGGTGCTTATTTGAAAACCGATGTTCGTCCACGTTAGTAAAATTGACGGTTGCGGTATTTCAGTTTTATATTTTTTACTATAGGACCATCATTGGGAGACATTTCAGTATTAATATTATAATAATAATAATATGTGATCCAAAACGTTTTGTGTGACAGGAAACAGGGGACCTTCCGAAGGTGGGCAGTTCAGCTGGGCCTCTAGTCTTTGTTACTCCACCCCAGCCCCCTAAAAAAAATCTACCTGGAAAACAAAGTTCATTTCCTAGAATTGATGTATAGAAACATGGTATCATGTGTAGCCTCAGTATATTGAATAATAGGTTTCTGTTTGCCTTCAACATAGTTTAATAAAATTGATAAGCTAGTATTACGATCTCGAGTTATTTATTATGATCACTCATGTTATTGGTATTGTTATTACAGTTTTTATTAAGCTGTAGCGTGTGTGTTAGTGAACTCACGTACAGGTTTGTTGGTTTTTATCTAAATCTGTATCTATATATCTATCCATCTTTACTAATGGTGAACTGTCAATGACATGTGCTCATACATTAGTGGAGAAGCGTTCCAGTTGTTTATAGGGCTAAAGTGCAGAAAAATCTTGTCAAAACTGGCGATACATATAACTGGAGGAATAGTTGAAAGAGCCAAATGCAGAAAATAGTATGCAAAAATTATGCAAAAATTAATTGACATTGAAAAATAATTTGAAAGCAGTATAGTAGAATCCCATAATAGATATTATTATGATTTTTAATGCCATTAAGCTGTTTATATTTATTTAATTCGTTTCTGTATATGAGATTAATTATTCGAACTGATACCTAACACTCAGACACTCAGGGAGAATTTCAATAATTTATTCAATTAATAACGTGGTTCCGTCCTTGATTAATTCTGGTGACAGGTAGACCAAACTATGTACTTTATGAAATGCATATATATTATATATATATATATATATATATATATATTATAATATATTATATATATATGATATATATATATATATATATTTAGATATTATTATATAATTATATAATAATTACGAAGTATTAAGATTATATTGTTTTTAGTGTTGCCCCTATGGCATGACTTCTTCATAAAGTGTTCATTTGGCAAGTGTAAATGAGGACGTCAAACAGTCTTACTTACCAATGGCAGTAACAGCTGAAGCTTTACCATTCGAGGATGTGAGAGTGTTGGCCTTATGCGTGTGTAGCCCAGTTGACGGTCTTGAGTGGCACTGAGGCCAACAATTCGGTTGCGTGTAATCTTAAGCACCGGGTGATAGCGAGTAATTGAGGTACACTCACGCTATGCCTAAGAGGAAAAAGTAATTTTTTTTTTTTTGTATAGGTTGTGGAAATAAAATGTGCTCTTAAAAGTTCTCTTTTTATCCCTTTCGTTCTCGCGCGCGTTCTCTCTCTCGCTCTCTCTCTCTCTCGCTCTCACAACGCTCGTGGACACTCAATTGAGAAACACTTGGTAGACACAACACATTAGATGTTAAGCAACAGGATGGTCCTTTGTGTAGTCGTGTATTACGAAGGACCCGGTTTTCAGGGGATTGCTCAAGTCAAAATGAATAGGATTTGTAACATTTTATATACTACCCTCTTTTTTATTATTATTATTAACAAGTGCTATGAAATTATTTTTGGAAGAACTGGCTAGTGGATCATAATAGAATTTTAGAAAGTTCTAGGAACGACTGCTGGGGTGGACAATGATGTGAGACGCGGTCTTATTTGATCTTTCCTCCTTTTTTTCTTTTCTGAAAACAACAGCCCACCGAGGCTGTAGGGTTCAGCAGCGGTACAAGCAGCAGACTGAGGGCAGAGTGTGTGAGAGTGGTGTGGGCGCATGGGGTCTTTCTCTCTTTCCCTTTCTCTCTCTCACTCACTCACTCTCTAGCTCCCTCCCTCCTGGCCTCTCTCTCTCTCTCTCTCTCTCTCTCTCTCTCTCTCTCTCTCAGCCTCCTCCCTAGTATGATTCCCCTCCTCCCCCCTACAGCCCGTGCTCCTAAGAGGCATCCCTCCTGCTGTAGACCCCTACTACCGTCTCTCTCTCTCTCTCTCGTATCTCCCGCTAGTATCGACCTGCGCCACTGGATGCCTCCCCCATCCTCCTCCCCCAGTAGTTCTGACACAGCGCCCTACGGATTCGACGAGCTACACGCCTGTGGGGGGACTCACTCGTTTGTTTAATGATACGGCATTTAGCTTTATCTCTTACAGTGCATCGACGTCTTTTGAAAAGGAAGGTATGCGATGGCGTTCCTTGAATGGAAGTTCACTGATGTAGCAGCCGAAATGGTCGGAATAGCTGATGGTGTCGTGTGAAATTCCTTGTCATCGCATCACCCATCAGGTGTCTGAAGAGATGGGGAAAGGAAAGGATTGGAGATGGGGTTTTTGGAGGAAGGGGGTTGAGGAGGAGTCCTGCTTAGCTCCCTCCCCCTGCTCCTCCTCTTCCTCCTCTTCCTCCTCCTCTTCCTTCTCCTCGAACAATTTACCCAAGGGAGTATATTTGACGAGGATACGAACGCAGGATTAATTACACCCCTGCAGTTTGAGAGCCCCTGTAGGATTGTCCTGGAGAGTATGACCTGTTGAATTCATTTTAGACCCGATGCCATAGAGCTCCTCCACTCTGGTCTTGGGACTGCAACCGCATTGCAACACTTAGACACACACACACACACCCTCTGGAAAAAAAACTCTTCTTGACAAGAATCAGGTGGACAAGCTTGCATTTGAGAATATGCAAGACGGTGTTCACGTTTTCTGTGTTATCATTTGTAACATGATGTTTCCTTCTCTTTGTACGTCTATTTGTAATTCCTTGCTGATAATTAGATAGTAACTAGACAAGATTTGTTAGTGTTATTTTTCCATTATCTACGGATAACTGGTAAGGAAAATTTCGATCTGGCTTCAGTTGCTGTTTTTTTTTTACCAGTTATTTGTTGTTCAGTCAATGGGTTTTCTTTCTCAGGTACACTATAAATCAGCGTGAACAAAGTTTACGAGCAAATCATCCACTATTTGAGTATAAAGTTTGTTGTACTGCAATGGTATAGACTGTGCTATGGAACTTTCGTTCTTGATGTTCTTGAAGTTATTCGAGATCAAAGTCCACAACAGTATAGGAATGATAGGAGCTATTACGGTATAATTTACTCTGTGGAGGTGTAAAAAGAGATGCTCACGTCTGCATAAATACCTGATATGATTTAATGGGTTAATGTAGCAAGACTTTCCTGTATTTACATAAAATTCATCAAGTATTGCACCTTGGGATCAGAAAGAATCAAGTCTCTGCTTAAGTCATAGTCGCTGATTATGTCAAAACAGAAGATTGTCTGTGTCGTTGATAATTCCTCTCTGACTCTGTCAGTGTTTCTGTCTGTCATTACAACTCCTACACGGATAGATTTCAATCAAACTTTGTACAAAGTTAGAACACTTTGCATAGACTTGCATATAGGAAGGTTGTTTATCTCTTTTACTGCCTGTCTTATCTGTCAATTTGTTATCGCAACCTATGCTGTACAAGTGTAGGGACTTCAGTGAAGCTTGGCTCAGATATAGGATATCATGCTTATAGACGCACTTACATGGAAGGAGAGTCGTCTGTCATCAATGTGTCTATCATACTTTGTCATCGCAGCGTACCCTACAAGGGTGAAATTATTCCATTTAAACTTGGTTGAAAGGTGGATCATTATGCATAGATGTACATGAGGGGAGATAGTTCGTCTTTGTCTGTCCGTCCGTCAAGACGTGGACAATGGTGAAGGTGTGGTTCCAAATTCCGTAGGGTTTGTACACAAATTGTCGGTGGGTGTGACTTTGGAAATGTTCCAATAGTTACAGACATCATGATATTTTACTCGCATTTTCCTTATTGAAGCCCATTCAGATGACATGAATGTTAGTCGCTTTGTGGCCCTGAACCATTACTATTGTCGTACTAAAAAAACAGCTGCCATCGAAGACATCCTTGTTTTCGCAAACGCATTGCATAGAGAAAATTGCTTATTACTTTTACAAGAAGTATCGTGGTGTCCTCATCACATTTTCATCAGTTGCAACGCTCTTAGAGAGCTGTTGGTCGGCGATCGTTAGGGGAAATGTATCGCTTTAGCGGTACTCCTCATGCTCGCTTTGTTTCTTGTTTGTGTGTAAAGGCTAACGGGACCGACGACCTCGTGCTCTTTTCCAGTCCAAGTGTGGGAAATGTAAAAAGGAAAGTAAATGTGGGGCTTTATCATGAAGAAAGTAGAGACCTATAACGTCAGTTTATGGAAATATAAATTCAGATTTTTATGGAGACGCGACTTCTATGCTCGATCGCCAAGTAGCGCAGCCTAAACTAGGAATATTTTTCATTCTCTTTAAATTTACTGTAGACCTAATCGTTTTAGCAGCATCTCACAAATTCGTGTATTGTTAGTTGGAGCTTCAAAAGTTTTCTTGGTCAGTTAATGTGTCACACACCTGAAGATCCCCTATTGGGTTTTTGGTGCCTATACTAAAGCCGTTGGTTCGGAGAACTTTAGAAAAATGTCAAGGCACAACTGAACTTTGCTGTTGTAGAAGGCACTGGACTTTGATATACAACCTGCCATCCAACGTGAATTTTGGCTAAGTGTGAATTTGAATACTGGGTTTCATGATCCTGAGCTGGATGTCATGGATTTTAAACTTGATATATTTTAATAATATATTTTAATAATAAGTAAGGTTGAATTTTATTTTTGTGTATAACAGTTTACGTTAATTTATTTGATTTTAGCAGCCCAGTGAAGAAGTAATGTGTCTTATTTTACCCCATTATTTCTTTCTTGACAAAAATCCTCCTCCTATGGTGAAAGTTTTATGGTCCGTTAGAATTCTTGAATGTCCTTTTACGCTGTTACAAACAACCAAAATAAGGTCTAATCCCAGTAAAGTTCTTAATGTACTGGCTGCCTTTTCTTTCTTGAGCTTCCTTATACTGAATGCTCAACTTCATTACTAGTTAAGTCTTGACTATTTTCCAAGACTGACTAAATGCCTGAGTACCTACTGTTCTTGGCACTCGCCGTCTGGAATCGAACCGCTTGCAATGTTTATTGTAAGGTGACGCAAATTTATTTTGGTATAACAGAGCTTGTCTCACACAGATGATTAGTATTGTAAGCAAATGAATACTAGTGTTGAGTTAGGCTTTTCGTTTTGAGTAGAGAGGTGAATTACATATTGTATAATACGTAAATAGAAATGCGTGCATAATAAAATAAATAAGTTTTTACAGTTACCTCGGTCTTGACTCTATATGCTGGAACTTGAGAAAGAAAACCGGACAAATCATTGCATGTAGAATTTTCCCCTTTGGTAATGATCGACCAGCAAGCCTCCAGTGGAAAATTTTAAGGATTTAGAAAACGGAAGTGTACCAGAAAGTAGCGTTGTCTTGGACGGTTTAACGTCGATGAAAATGATAACGACGCAGGTTGTCTGCATGACTGAGATTATCCGGAAAGAATATCTTAAAATCTTTTAAAATACTGGAATGATTAATTACAGAGTCTTCTTGGGAGGCAGAGGATTGATAACTCTTCAAGAAAGAAGAATAAAGACTTGACACCGGTAACTGTTTGCATGTTCACGCTTAAGGATGTGTCTGCCGATATATCGCTTTTATAGATTATAAATTCACTGATATATTGATTGGGGTGTTTGTTTGGGAACAGAGCCACTGCCATGAAGTGCCATGGTCCCCAAACAAACACCTCGATCTACGTATATTTCAATGAATTTACGACCTAAGTGTCTGGCTGTGTTTCCAATGTCCAGTGTAGGAATAAAAATAAAATGGAAAGCTTCATTGGCCATTTTATAGATTAATTATTCTGTATTGGATGCATATTATTTCCTTGGGTACTTTTTCTTCATTGCTGGAAAATGGCACATTTTATTGAAAGTTCAGTTTATTATAAACGAAATTTTATGTTAGATGCTTCGTATTTCGTGGCTGTCATAATATTCATAAACCTTAGATGCTGGGTAAGTGACATTTCTTTTTAAGTTTGTAAAGCTATCCATTGACATATTTGGTTCATACACACATAAAGAGAAAAGACGGCATACAAACAGTGTTTGTGTACTTATGAATTATCTATAATAAATACTAAGATTGAGCATATTTGAAAGTAAGTTCGAGATGCCTGTTCGAGTCTTTTAAACGGTCAGAGGGAAAGCGTTAAGTACTTACCGTCATATTCATGTTCAACCTAAAGGTATACGACGTTCTTCATTTGCAATGAAGAATTTATGTGCTATACGTAATGTGCGCTATCTGAAGAGCGAAAGGAGACGCTTGAGCGATGAATGTTGTGGTCAGAACATGCAAATTTTTTATAGTATTCATGTCAGGAGATGGTTTTTAATGTATGTATACTCAGATCATAACACCATGCGTAGTAATTGTGGAGCGTGTAGTAAAAAAGGTAGTGGTGAATTTTGATAATGTTAGCTGAACTTTGCATATGATGCTCTAAGAGTTGCTCGGGTTTTATTTGATGCAGCGCACTATTTGTCATTATTATGTTCTTGGTAAATGGTGTCTTAAAGAGTTATGCGAAGGAAGTAGGTCATAGTGATGGTGAAATCGAGCTTGTATGACACAACGTTTTTAACATTTTGAAGACCGCTTATAATTGGTTAACGTAATTTACAATTACAATTGTTTTCTGGGGACGTTCCTACCAAAGCTTTCGTTGTAATAACGTCCGTCCGTTTCCTAATTCAATAATGCATTTTGCGTGGGAGGGCCGTTTCCTGTTATTTTACTAGAAAATATTATTTGGTAATGATGCGTAAATTTTTTTGTGAGTATGAAGATATTATGGCGCAATAACTCGTCCTGCGCTTCAGGCGTTTTCCCGCCATCCAGGCTAAACTGTAGTAATAAAAGTGTGTGAGTGTTTTTTTTTTTTTTTTTTTTTTTTTTTTTTTTTTTTTGCGGCCTTTCCCTTTTCAGTGGAATTTTATTACGAGGCAAAAATGTAAAAATGTTTTTATATGAGCATTCTCCTCCTCTCTATCTCTCTCGCTCTCTCTCTTCTTCTCTTCTCTTCTCTCCAGTAATATATATAGATATATATATATATATATGATACTATAATATATAATACCATACATACACATATATATACACACACACACGTACGTGTGTAAAAGGGAAGCCGTATAAATATGTTAGCACCAGAAGAACAAACATGAGACAGCTTGTTCTCGAGAGAGATAGCATAGAAAGTATCACTTTAAATTTTTTTCCAATACACATCGAAGTGAGCTCTAGGGTACCTCTTGTCAAGACATTTATCTGTTCAACAGCTTCATGAACCTTAATTAATTATTTTTCCGGTAAAACTTTATCGGTTGTTCCGAAACGTTGGTTGTTGTAATCTGTGATCGAATAGCCATAAAAAATGGTGAGTGCCAATTGTAATAGGTAGACTTTGCGATGTTAATGAAACGATCGGGTAATCAATGACAGTTCGGTTTTTTGTTTATTTATTTATATACTTTTTTGCAGCCGGCAAAGGAGGATGGTACCCAAAAAGCGTAAAACCAGGAATGATGAATGAAAGACAGGAATTCCCGGTATCAATGGCTGCATTCAGCGAGGTATTGAGGCTTTGGAAATGAAATACAGAGCGGTGTCGAGAGTTCGGTTCGGAAAAGGATATTGAATGCATGGCCAATTCAGCTGACGTCCTGCCATGGAAAAGTTAAAATAACCTTTCTCACACTAATGCTAATCAGCTGGCTGTTTCATAGCCATGACTTTATTTAGGTTTCGTGTATACTGTTTTTATGATCTTTAGATAAGGGACTTGATCAATTAGTGCTTTTGTGAGTATGTGGACGTCAAAAAGAGACCATGTCATGATATAAAGTTTCCGTTCAACTTTTGCGAGATTTTTCTTGACGAATTTTACCGACATTGTGTAATAATGTGTGGTGAAAAGAAGTGATATCGTGTTTTCCGAGTAAAGACATTGCGTCCGTAACAGTTGAATTCGCCGAATCCTGCTACATATAGACACTCAAGTCTCTCTCTCTCTCTCTCTCTCTCTCTCTCTCTCTCTCTCTCTCTCGCTCTGCCAGAAACCATTCGTTCATCACGCCCACCATTGTATTTTCAGACCCTTCCTTATCTGTACTCCATCCACATTTATCAGTCCATTCTAGATCTTAATCTCCTCCCTCTCCCTTCTCTGAACACTTCTGAAATATCCATATTTTCTTCACCAACCTATCATCCTCCGTTCTGTGCACATGATCGAGCCGTCTCAAACGATGCTAACCAATCCTTATCATATCACCTGCACTGTCCTTTTTGCCACTACTACTCACTATCCGCACATTTCTCATCCTTTGGGTTCTTCCTATGCCACGTGTCTACGTATTCAGTTCAGATCCACAGTTTCAATAACTAATTCTTTCATTTGTATTCAGCCTCCTCACTTCACTCCCATAAAATGTAATTCACCCTACTATTCCTTCATACACTCTCCTACCATTACAAATCAACCGTTTCCTATTGTCCATCACAACATTCATTGCTCTATCTTCTTGGTTACCACTTACCCCAATAGCTTTCTCCTGCCCATATTTAATCTCGGCTTTCTCTTGTTGGAAACACACGTGAATTCTTTCATTGGTGTTTGCAGCTTCTCCTCACTGTCTACAATCAGTATCGGATTATATTCAAACATCAGCCCATTTTCTTTTCCCTCAAATTCGCACCTTCATATACTGTCCTGTATGCGACTTCATACATCACCCCAGCCGTAAGGATAATAAACAACATCAGCGCCATAACACACATTGTCTCAGCCTCATTGTTACAGCAGAACAGTAACAATGCCACCTACAAATTCAAGTTTTTCTAGGTCCGTATAAGCCACATACGGATTTTGTTTCCCTTTCAACTGAGGTTTGGCTGCAGCCTGATAAGGCAAGTTCTGAATAACAGGGCGCATGAAGAGCGACAAACATTAGAACACGCTGAAATATTGGGAAAGATTTTCCTAAAGGATATCTGCATAGCCCCATCAGTGCGTATGACAACAGGACATTTGTCCTCGTTTAACTTGGATTTTCACCCCAATGGATTGGAATGAATAGCAAAACTGGAGTCTCCCAATATAGCGGCAGGCATCATTTACAACTGACTTGTCATCCTTCCAGATAGTATTTGAAATGTATTAGACATTTCTTAGGAAGAGGTCCTTAGCAATAACACTGCCAGATAAAAGAAAAAAGGGAAGGTGAATCTTGAAATTATAAGATTTTCACAATTTTCACAGTAGTTGAGATAATTAACATGGAATGTGGAGTCCATGTTCTTTCTTTACAAGGTGTCGAAGAACAGAAATTTGGAATTGTAATGGTCAAGATAAAAGGTATTCCCTGTGAGGGACTGTTAGGAAAATGGCCACTGGAAAGATTTATAAATGTAGTCAATACTAAAAGTTTATTACTTATGAGAAGAGAGTTTGAAAATGAACTCTGAAGTTTTTACCCAAGATATGAAATTTTTTTGCCGGAGAATTATTTGTCTTCATAATTAAGACAAGCCAAGCAAAGTATAGATTTCAACCTTAATATTGAAAGTCATATCTTCAGAAATAAGCCGCTATAGCTAGGTGATTAGGTGTATGATACAATTTCCTTCAGCAGAAAATTTTCAAAACGTCAAAAGTTTCCCTCGTGCCCAGCATTGCGAAGACCCCCAACACGTTTAGCTGCAACCTATTTCCCTTCATTCAAGAATCAGCTACGACCGCATCAGCGGAGCAAGCCAACAAGTTCAGGTGATGATATACACATTGCCCACCTGTTCGATATGTCACCTGAACCTCATCTTCCCTCGCCCTCCACCTCCCCCTTTACCCCCCTCCCTCCCACCCCCCCTTACCCACATCAACCTGTTGATCGTTCCAGACCTTCCTTAGTCATTGTCCCACCTGATGACACCAGGGGGATCCAACGACCAGACGGATCCCCCTATCCCGGTCCCCCCTCCCCTCTGCTGGTAAACTACATACTGCTCTTGCAGCCATTTCACTCCATGGCCTTCAGACGCCTGTATTCGCGCAGCTTGTCAGAATTTTTTTTTCCTTTCTCTTTTATTTTATGTTTTGCAGCTGGATATTTTGTTCTAATAGATTCTGGCTATATTTTATTGGTTTTTGTTTGATCACTCATGGCTTTTGTTATTGTAGCTCACATACATTTTACTGTTCGATTTTACAAGGGACATTGTGAGCGGCAAAAAAAGACTTAACAATAATAACAACAGAACCACACACACGTAAATACATACAGGTATACATACATACATTACATACCATACATATATATATATATATACATATATATATATATATATATATATAGATATAATATATACTTATGTATACTATATATATGGTATCTTTATATCATCCTGTATCACAGGACCAGTTGTTTAGGAAATGTCTCAAAACGATATCTCCTATATATATATATATATATATATATATATATATATATATATATATATTTATTATTTTATTATTACGTTTATTGGCCCCCTCGTCTACCCAGCATTTATTTAATTTACTTAGTTCTAAAAGAGCAGCCATTTTTTCTCCTAATCAGCTGATTTTAGGATGGAGAACGCAGGAAGAAAGGAATTTCCGTTAAGGATCGAGCTTAAAGTAAGACAGGCAGGTCTCAGGATTAGCTAGGCCTCGATGTGAGCTTTAGGGATCCCTAACATAAGACCTCTTTTCCTTCCAAATTCGCTGGTTGTGATTTTCGCATCTTTCAGACAATGCAGGAGGCTGTGTGTGACTGGAAGTCAGCCCTTTGTCGTCCCAGCTGGTTGGACCCCCTCATACATCACGACACATGTTCAAGCCTGAAGGATTAAAGGTATGTCTAGAAAGTGCAAAATCCAACCAGCTCTGTTTCTCCAAGACGACTCTTGCTAATTTCATTTTCAAATCTCCCTTGTATCACTTCTATATTGAAATCCTTTGTCCTCATCGGGGCATGTGCTCCCCCCTGTGACCTGTTAAAGCTTAAGTCTTCATTGAATATTTCATTTAAACACGAGAGTTCCTCCCCCAGTGTGCGAGATAAAATTGAATAACTGTAACTTTGTGCAAGAAGTCTATTTCATTCTGTCTAATCTGGGAACTATTCCAGATCTGTGCCGAGTCACGTGTCCATGTCTCCGCCCTCGCAAGTGCTTCCTTAACGCAAGAACTATGAGTAATTTTGGAAACCAGCATTGATTTTAATCTGTTTAGGGCCACCTTCCCCATATTGTGAGAGATAGGATTGGTCCATGTGCGGACAAACTGCATTTACTTTTCCCAGGCCATTCAACTGCCTCTTGTAAATAAATAATTGTAAATTAATTAGATGAGTTCCATGTGCGCGACAAAACTGCATTTACTTCCCAGGCCAGTCAACTGCATCTTGTAAATAAATAATGTAAATTGATTAGCCGAGTTTCCTGGCGACCTATTATAGAGTAAACATAACCAAATCAATCCTTTTAAGGTAAGTTAGAATCAAGATATTCTGCATTTTTCCCTCTAATATTTTCATTTACGTATATGGGTTCTCAATAGGCCACCACACCCATATATATATATATATATATATATATATATATATATATATATATATATATGATATATATATATATATATATAATATAATATATATATATATATATATATATATATTTGTGTGTGTGTCGCATTTCCGTCTCGGAGGGGTTACTCCGAAAGGCTTTAGCCTTCCTGTTTTCAACAAGTATTCAGGGGTAATGCTGCTGCCCCAATGCCCTTTCCAAACTGGCTGTAACTTGATGGAATCAACTACTTACTAGGTAACAAATCACTGCGTAAGCCTAATGGATTTATCATCAGATGGTCTGAATCCACATTCTGCGTACATTTTCAGCCACCTGTGAGCCGAGGCAAAGTTTGGCTCGTACCACATGAAGACGTATGGATGTGTATGCCTGTGTTACCTGAATGGGTGAGGTAGTAATTGCGTATGTTTACGTTTGCATGTAATGTATTGAGTACTGAACCCTGGAATCCCAACAGAAATTTCTAGCCGCTATCATGAAAATGCTTTAATCATTAACTGTCTAAATGAGTATGACTGACCTATCAAGTTCAATTTCCTAGACTGCTCTGGGGTGATAGTAGAAGAAAATTTCCGTGGGTTATATGGTTCTGTTCTCCTTTGAAGATCTTGCTAGCAGTAGGGTGTTTGATTAAGTATTTGCTTCATGTAGCAGTGGATGTTTCTTTCTCTTTTTTTCCAAGAATGAGAAACTTCAACTTGCTTCTGTTTTCCCTTGATTGCGAAGCTCCACCCATTATCCTTTCTTCTCTTCTATGCTTTTTCGGCTCTGGGCTAGAAAGGGCTGCAGATTGCCGTAGTATTGGCATTGTACCAAAATTGATAAATAGATAAGAAAGCAATGCAGTGACAACATGTCACAGTCATAAAGATTAAATTATTACACAGCACTGGGGTATGAAAGGCTGTAATATATTACACTTGAAAAATGCGAAAATTGATCATCATAAGTGATGAAAGATAAATGTCAAATTGAAAGTTTTAAGTTCTAGGGGAAGCAGATACACTGTTTCTTGACATATCACCTCATCACAGCAAACATTAGAAGAGATTTATTATGTTTTCCGGGACGGATAAGACAAAGGTAGTTGTCATACTTTGAGTGATGATGCCAACTCGGTATCATTAAAGAGAGAATCAATAGTGTGAGATACTGCCTGTCGAGAGAGGAAAGATGATTTGAGGATATTTGATGAGTATTCGTATACACTTTTATTGAGTTTTCTGAAGAAATAGTAATTGGTCCCTTTGGTTGGGGGAAGTAATGGACTTAAGGAAGACATTCCTGATGAACTGCTGTGAAATTGCTTTTACTTAAATCCCCTAATTTATTTATTGCTAAATTTATTAAAGCCTTATTTTTTTACCGTTTATATACAGTAAGTGTTAGAATATTTAAGAGGCGTTAAGTTAAAGGTTTTTGAAATACATCAGTGAAAAAATAAAAAGAACGAATAATTTAACAACGAGAGAAGCTATTGTTTTGATTACGTATTGAACTGATAAAGTCTTTGTGAACACCAGCTTTTGGCTTGCTTAGAATTATGGTCAAATACAGATGTATGTTGTAATTTTCCTTTCATAAGATAAATAAAAAATCCTAAAATTGCCTTCCTCGCCGCCTTTTCTAATAATAAACGAAATATAGTGAATAAGGAGGGCTTAAAAACAGTTGTGAAAAATTAAACTCTTTTAATGATGAATTCAAGGGTCGGTAGGTATTAGAAGCATTTCAATTAAACAAGATATTACTGTATTGTGCTTGCATTTTTGCTTGATGGTAATTTTATCTCTTTATCTATTTATTTTTTAATATTTATTTATTTCGTAACCTACTGTGGCACGAGTATCAAGAAACTGATGGAAGGTCTTCCTTGTCCATGATCTTTGACATCAAGTTGATCACTTTGCACTTTTTTCCTCTTACTACTTATTATTTTTTAGATGTCATAATTTGATGAGTGGATATCGTCGCTAAGGCTTATCTCGTCACTGTCTTCTGGGGAGTCGGCCTCCCCTTCTGCGACAAGGTTGCTTAATGTCACAGCTGTCTGTTGGAAACTTGTAAATACAAGGGACTGCCAAAGGGTTCATTTGGTTTAATTAACTGCCACGGACTTAGAGATGTCGAAGGAGTGACAGGAAATGCCGCCGTTTCAGTGCTGCGTCAGAGATCTGTACTTCGTCTTTGAATTGTCGCCAAAACATAATGCTTAAACCCGAAGAATGCCTATTCCGTATGTCACTTCGGCATATTCTGTATGTCACTTTGGTATGCCAAGTACAGCGGGTGATTTTTTTTTTTTTTTTTTTTTTCATATAGAGTAAAGGTAATAAAATCTTCAGAGAATCGCTGAGTGTCTCACTGTCTATGTAGTTTAGGAATGTTTAGTAATCTTATGGTAGGAATGTTTCGTAATCATATGGTCTCTTTGCGTTGGTGTTTGTTTAAGCGATTGTTTTATTATTGTAGTGAGGTTTACATGTTCGATATCGACAGTTAAATGTGTTGTGCCGATGGACTTGGTCTCGATTTAATTTATTTAAGATTTAACGCTTTCAAGTTTAAGACAAATTTAACTAAAGCGAAGTTTATTTTTAGCCCTTCAGCCCCTCTGGACTTTTTACTTTGAAAGCCTGCTCCCGTTTTCTTTCTATTACCTTCCGCAAAAACACTTTTTGTATCTGGGTGGTAGAAGTTTGTAATGTACTCGCCGATTTGTGGATCATGCATTTTTTCACTTAAAAATCGTGTTTTTTTTCTCACTTTGGATAATTATAGAATATATCAAGCTTTAGTATATTTAACGTTTTTTGCGCTTAAATTCGTGTTCTTTTCTTACTCCATTTCTTTGATTCAGTTACTAATGATATATATTTTTTGGACGCTTCTTATGCGACAATCATCGCTATGTAGAGTAAAGTATCATTAGGACAACTTAATTTGTTATACTTTACGTCTCGCTTCTTTCTTAATTAGCATGTTAAGTATATCATAGGATATTAATCACAAATATTCTCTCCATCTCCCCACCGGTTCGTTCTCAGGTTCGTGTTGTCATAACAACTGCAACTTGGTCGGATGAATTTTGATCAAACATAAAGCAGAGACCGTGCCGACGTATGCATGAAGAAAGTTAGGGAGGTCTAATTGTGCATCGTCCATCTGTCATAATTTCACATGATTCAGATAGACCATAGTGCATTGGTGTACATATAGATTTGTTGGTCAATGCCTGTTCGTTTGTTATTCTCATGGGTTGAATGCATTATAGTCCCGAAGGTGAAATACTGGTTGTAGATTCCGTAGATTGTATACTCGACTATTTATCTACTAATTCCAGAGGCCATGTCAGTGTTTTTCGTAAACGACTTTTAAAACTGTTTGGTAGTTCTGCACCAAAGCATGATATGTTACAACTGTCAAGTTTCATACATTTTACCTTCATCCCCAGTTTAAATAAAAATGAAAGATGAATGACACAACAGAAAGAATTTATTCTGTTTTATTTTTGCCCTACATAGAAGAATAGTATAAATTTTGTTAGCAAGCCACTATATAAAGTGTCTTTCCCTTTTAAAAGCATAGGAATGCACTTAACTAAAGCTAAAATCTGCACATAGGCCATTTACATTCATTTCTCGTCTTTCATTTCAAAGAAGAGAAATAATGGGAAATAATTTTAAAGAGAACAAAATAATGGGAAAGGATAGTCTTGTTGCCAGTTACGTGCAAAAAGAATGAGTATTATCTCACGCGGATTGTAAGAGATATTCTTGTTTTAATATATGTATATATATATATATATTTATTATGTATGCATGCGCGTTCATGTATGTATGTGTGTTTGTGTTCTCTACCAAGATAAAATGCGAGAGAGAGTGATCTCTTCTTGAATAAAACAATTTGAATTCAGCTCTTCTTTCCAATTTTGAAGTTTCCAGGGTCTTTCATCCGTGAAGAGATTTACACGGCTCTACCGGCATACAACATCATCTGGGACGCAGGCATGAGCAGCCTCAACTGCGAACAGTTTTCCACTTGGGCATACACATACCTGTTAAGAGTAGATGGAAAAATTCATGTAATTAATAAATAAGTAGGCCTGTCTGGTGAATTTAAACAATTTTATTTCGTTTTGACTGTCAGTCAGGTATTGATTCGTCATTGTCCATTCTTTTGCTTATGTTTGTAGAGCAACTATTTGTCCCTATGCTTTGAATTACGAAGTATTCGCGTTACATAATTGAATGTCAGATAGCATTTAACTCTCCACTCGATTTTTTTATTGGATAGAAAATATAAAAAATCGGAGAGTAATGTGTAAGTTCGTGTATAGATTTTACCTATTAACAACTGCAAAATCAAATCGGCCATGAAATTGTGAGCCTTGTATGAAGCGATTTCAGATTAAATACCATCCTGTAGTCTCTAGTAAGTGTTACATTAAAGCTTTCCTAATACCGTATTCTCAATTATTAAATCCTTATTTAGTCTGTGCAGTGGAAGTCTACGCTTTGACGCACAATATTTACCGGAATGTAAGACGCCCAACCCTAGTTGTAAATTTGACAAGCAAAGTTTATCGAAGGAAAATCACTCTATAAAGAATGTGAGAGTAAAAAAATCATAAATAGAATTGTAATTTAATTTGGCCAAATCTGATTTTTCATGGAGTATTTTTATATACGTCTGTAATAACATGGTAAGTAAACTTCCACTTGCCTCATACACTTTCACCTCCTCTGGGGCAGGACTTCCATCATCTTCTGCCGGCGTGGGCATAGGTGTCGTCGTCGTGGCTGCAGTCGCCCTAAAGGGAAGTGGTCCCATAGTTGGTGGCTTGGGGATTTGAGTGTCTGTGATAGTACAAAGAAATAGGAACTGATCTGACTTTTTCCAAAGATGACGGCCAAAATTGACAAGAGGCTGTGTAAAATTTAGGTCTTACACGCCCCAACCCCACACTCACCTCCATCTTCACCTCCTAATGCACACAGTGAAGAAGAAAGACCTGAAGGATATAAATGAAAGGAAAATGCGTATCGATTGTCATTTCGATTTGTGTAAATTTGATGATGCATAGTTTGCTAAATTATTTTTGTCTTCATTTCAAAAGCCATGAAATTTCTAAAAATAGAAGTATGCTAGTTTTATTTAAGCAGAGTCAAACTGTTTTTTGTTTCTCTCTCTCTCTCTCTCTCTCGTTCGCTGTCACTTTCGCAGCTTATGGGGGAAGCTGGAGGAAGGCCACTCAGTTATACTTGGGTATCCCTCTTAAACCCGCGAAGAGATCCATTCTGTAGAACAGTGGACTTCAAGCTTCCTAGGGGAAGCTGGAGGCCACTGTTCCATGCAGTCAGTCTCCTCCTGTGCTAGGTTTGGAAACCCAGGAACGTAAGTTTGATTAGTGGGCCCCCTTCCTGAGCTTCCTGAAGAAACCAGGGAGAGCCTGAGGGGTTTGGAATGCAGTAATGTACTTTAACGTCACTGAAAATGTAAATATTTGATGACATTTACTATATAATGAATCAAATCATATGAAAAAATTATTTGAAGAAAATTTACAGTACATTTATGGTTGACTGATATTATCATGGGCTAGGTTCGTATCTATTGACTAGAATTAGGTTTTGGGAGGTAATGTATTTTGGGAAAAAAAAAAAGTTATGATTAAAACTTTCTGAAAAGAAGGAACGAAAGTAAAAAAAAAAATCTACCATTTCATAGCAATTTAATAAGTTCTGAGGAAGTGACACTATTTTTAAAGGCTCGGGTAAAACTGAAAGGTGTTTAAAGTTCTCGAATGATTTTGCAATTACCTCTTTAAATAAATTATTTGTGAAAGCCACCAAGGCCTTTTTATGAGTAAAACAGGAGTCTGTGTAGATGTATTTTGCAATTCACGAACCGCAGCTAAATGTTCGCTTATTGGAAGCTGGTCAGGTGTAGGGTGTCACCCAAGACCTGCAGCTAAATACATACCTAGTGGAACCTGTGTAGGTGTAATTTCTTCATCCTCTTCTGTGCCAAACATCGCTCGAAACTCCTCTTCTCCCTCGACATGTAGATTGATCATGCCAATTTCTCGGCTGTCAAATCTGATGGCTCCTTCCTTGGACCTGAGGGTGAGGTCGCCCGTGGAAATGGAGCTGATGTCTCCGTGACGGGCCTCCATTCGCAGCTCTTCATTACACCGAAATTTTATGTCACGTGTTTCACTGTCTAGCCTGTTTGGATATAAAGAAATTTGAAGAAATCGTCCTTTTCCACTTCCTTTTTGGGAATGTACGTGATAAAAATGTTGATCGTCTCAATGGCAGAGAAAACATGACGACATCGGGGTAGTTACTGCAGAATACTATGGACCATAATTTGCACAGCAATTGTTTTATGACTTCAAGTGTATCAAAAGCATTTTGTAGGATATAAAGTTTGTGGTCGGTAGCAACGTTGGAATTTTTAATCATCTGGAAAACAGAAGAGAGAGGACACTCCCCTTCAAGGGTGCCCTCAACGTACTGGAATCCCTAAGGACCCCTGAGGCCCTCACCAGGCTTGCTTCCCCAGCCTTCCTCTGAGGAAGCAGCCTCAGGGTCGGACCCTTCCCTTCAAGACTGTCCTGACCCGCTTCCACAGCCTGGCAGGATACATGCCTTCCTCCAAGGAAGCAGCCTATGGCTCGAACCCTTCCCTTCAAGGCTGCCATCCTTGGGGGCTTTGAGCCTCATTCTTGAAGTTCTGTGGCCCACTTCTCCAGCCTTCCATCCTTGGGGGCTTTGAGCCTCATTCTTGAAGTTCTTTGGCCCTCTTCTCCAGCCTTCCTCTGAGGAAGCGGCCTCTGGTCGGACCCTTCCCTTCAGGGCTACCCTGAAGAGACTGGCGAGAAAAGATTTTTTTTTTTTTTTTTTTTTTTTTTTTTTTTTTTTTTTTTTTTTTTTTACTTATTGGCAAAGATACCTAAAGCAGTGGACCTTAAACAGTATCTCTCTTGTATTACAAGGTGTCTATTTTTGTCTTGTTTCCTGATGAAGAAACCTTTTTGGAAATACAGCTGTGGATTAAATTACGAACATTTTCAAAAGGCAAAAACACTACATGTAAATATATTTGCCTAGTATCAGTTTCTTTTACCTTGATCACATTTTGGATCCATTTTTTTCTTTTTAATAGGAACATTTTTTCATGTATGGTGTATGTTTGTTGTTATTAAATATGTCTGTTCCCTAATTTTCTTAAACGCTTTGTGAAGGATTTTGTTAATTTTTTTCTGATATCTTTTGAGCTAAAGAAGGGAAAGTGATGTATCCTACGCGCATTCTCTCTCTCTCTCTCTCTCTCTCTCTCTCTCTCTCTCTCTCTCTCTCTCTCTCTCTCTCTCGTAGTTACTTGAAGCCCATATGAAATGATTTCTGAAATGCTCAGATGTTCCACTATAACTGGAAGACATTCCAAGAAAGAGAGAGAGAGAGAGAGAGAGAGAGAGAGAGAGAGAGAGAGGAGACGAGAGAGAGAGAGTTGGCTCGACTTTTTTAGGAATCCACAAGGGAAGCGGAGAATGGGATTTGGACCTCAACTTGGGAACTATCGCGGAAAAGGATTGAGGTCTTGAGGGGCGGCGTATCGGGGTAGTTAAGGTAAAGTAGCCGTTCAGTTCATAATCTCTCTCTCTCTCTCTCTCTCTCTCTCTCTCTCTCTCTCTCTCTCTCTCGCTATATTTCTGTAGTGGATACAATGAATAAAATATATTTTCTCATTTATCCCTGATAAAAAAGGAGGTATTTTTGAAAAATGTGGCGAAACTGGTGCTTGCTTTTCTTCTTTTAACGATCTCTTTCATGTGACGGGCAAAAATGTTCATGAAAGACGCCTGAATTTTAAGCGCTTTCCGCGGAAAAAGGCAAGCCGTTTTGATGATAGCAGAATACAGAATAAGGCCCCAAAAAGCCTGAATATAGAATAGGGCTAAAAAAAAAATTAAGTCACGTGATGTGCAGACTTTCCGTACTTTCGTGTGTGTAGAGAAAGTGTAGGATAATGAAGAGGAAAATGCCACACCCTCATGTTCGAATAATCTTTGCTTTTGCAAGGCCTGTGAAAATAAATTTTAATTCTTTAATGTCTTTGGCACAGAACCATAGACAGTTGCAAGTGTATATCCGAAAAAAAAGACGGTATCAGGTTTTTAAACGAAAGCTTTCATTATTTCCATCTAACTACAATGATTATTACGAACAAGATTGGCTTACTGAATTATTTGTCAGAAGGTATTTTCGTAGAGGTATCATGAAATGAAGGTCTAAACCAGAACTTTATTATTCCAAATATGTTCTTTGGGGAATGAGACCGTCTCTTTCTCACAGAAAAAGATGCTTTTCATTAAATGAGAAATAAATCCTCCATATCTGGCATGACGAACGGGATGTTTGGAATTCAAGAGTGTTTGTATGTTAAGTATAGGGTCTCAGCCAACTACAACATTATAAAACGAGTTATTTATTTCTTCACTTCCCTTTAACTTGTAAGATTATCTCAGTTGATTGATTAATAAGAGTGACGTCAAGATGCTACGAACGAAACGCTTTAAGAAGCATTTTATCCGAATGCTCATTTTAAGTAAACAATGCCTGGCAAGGAAGCTCTCTCTACTTAAACGCCTTTAAGGAAGTTTCTTACATGCCTCGTACGTATATTTGCTTAATTGAATATTCGTACATACATTCTGTAACGTCTCAGCTATTGCATCAGTGTTCTGAAAAAGCACCTTAGTACTTTAAGTAATTACTTGAATCCTTCAGGTGTTTTGTATACTTTATAGAGTCAGTATATGAATTTGAAAGGCTTATTTAATAGGTTAAGCTAGCAATTTCTATGTTCTCAGTGTATGCCTAAGCACATTTCAAATTGTGTTTTCAAAGTAGATATATACTACATACAATTAAAAAAGCCAGCATTTCTTTGCTGCCTTGGTAACAGTTTTCTTTTTTATATTATAAATGTATAATCCTTCATTGTTATTCTCAGTAGTAGGGCAGTGCCGTCAGTGCACCTCGTGCGGTGCTGTGTAAGCATTACTTGAGGTTCTTTGCAGCGTCCCTTCGGCCCCTAGATGCAGCCCCTTTCATTCCTTTCATTGTACCTCCGTTGATATTTTCTTTCTTCCACCTTACTTTCCACCCTCTCCCAACATTGTTTCATAGTGCCACTGCCAGTTTTCCTCCTGTTACGCCTTTAAAACCTCCTTTCTCTCGATTTCCTTTTCAGCGCTGAATGACCTCATAGGTCCCAGCGCTTGGCCTAAACATTATATTTCTATTCCAGTTCACTGTTATTTATTTGTTACAGCTTACTTAACTGTGTATTCAAATTTCTCTTTCCCTAATTAGAAAAAAAGGCAAATGTATGACGTGAGGATCAGTCTGCTAAGTAGTGGTTTGCCTTATTTTGGGATGAAAACGAATTTTCTTTTACTGTTGATCAGTCGCTGCAGGATCAAATTGAGTCCTACTTCGGGGATCGGTTTTCGTTTTGGCAATACTTTCCAAGGCAAGATAAATTCAGCTTCAATTGGTAGCATTTTCAGTTGAGGAGGAAGCTAACTGTCTTGTTATTGTTATGTTTTGTTTTAGATTGCATTCGGTCGTTTGTGCTTAGAAATTGGGGCTTTTTTCGGAATGTAAAGCAGCATAGAATCAGTCGTTCTGTGTTTGGATAAAATTTATTTATTTTTTAGGACCTTGTTTTCGTTGCTCCTTCACTAGTTTTCCTATTGTGAACTTCGTCTGTTTGGTAATATACTTCATTCTCATTTCAATTTGATGGTTGTAGTAAATTTCCCTCAAAACTAAACGTGCCCTTATTTCGAACTTTAATCATCATTTCCACTTTCTGAATGTAATTTAGCTCGCTATATACTACAATATAGCTCAATCGTGACCTGAACGAAATATCCAAGTTTTTCCTTACATTCATGGTATTCTTTCCAACACTATTCTATGAAAACTTGTGCGTGTGTTTCTTTTTCTTAAAAAAAAAAGCAATTTCAGTTGGTGGGCGTCGGTCGATCCTTTTATTTCGTTGCAAAGTAACGCGTGTCAAGGACCATACTCTTGAATTATAGGTAACAGTGACACTTTTGGCCCACTGCATTGAGGCTCTGCAATCTCACTTTCCTTTTGCTCTCCCTATCTTTCCCTCTTTTTAAGGGATGCGTCTGTTTCATTCCTTTGGGATATATTCTGCTCATATCGTCCCCCTGTACATTTATGCATTTTAATTTTTATTTTTCAATGTTGGAGTTCAAAATTGGAATTTTGTTCCGCTTTCATTCGGCCAGAATATAATGAAAAAAAAAAAAATCTTTAGAGAACAGGGTTTTCATCGAAAAGATTCCATTTCTGTGTAAAGTGAAGCGGGAATGCTATTAAAAAAAGTGTGTCGTGCTCTTAGGGCGTTAATAATGGTGCTTGATTATGGTCTTAATTAAAATAGGAATTTCATTCGGGTTCATAGGGAAATTCTGTTGCTTTGGGATGAGCTTGTTAAGTGTGGAGT
The DNA here is from genome assembly GCF_015104395.2 of Macrobrachium nipponense. Classification (NCBI taxonomy): domain Eukaryota; kingdom Metazoa; phylum Arthropoda; class Malacostraca; order Decapoda; family Palaemonidae; genus Macrobrachium; species Macrobrachium nipponense. Next base: position 37,143,065 of record NC_061106.1, read on the forward strand.
TTCGTCAAATCAAAATCCTTATTTTCGCAATGTGAGTTTAGAACCATATGGTCGGTTATCACAGGTGATAATTGGGAGAATTCTGAACTTCAGCATTTTTTATAGTAAATCTGAAGTTTAAGCGTCTTGCACTTATATATATATATATATATATATATATATATATATATATATATATATATATAATATATATAATATATATATATATATAAAGTGCATACTAGTCACCTAGGCAGGCATAATTGCTGGAAGTGTCTTTCTTCAGCAGTCTTCCTTACATAAGTAATATACAGTTCGGATTGGCCAACAATATTCGTAGGACTGTGGCATAATACAGGTGACATTTTCGGTTTTCTTGATGACTCATCTTGAAAGCTGCCGAATGTGCATACCAAACATACAACGACGGTTGCACGATTGCTATAAATCTTATAATGAGGGCTCTCATATAGTCCAAAGGAAAATATAAAAATGTAAATAGAGAAAAGCTTTCGTTGAACTTGTGTCTTCAAACAACGGCAGTGCTTCCTTGATGAATGAAACCGACTGATGAAGAAAACAAGTATTCGGCAGAGGTAAAATCTGCACATTAGACTCCGTACACAGTGGGAAGATATTTTTGCAAACTCTTTATTTATAAAGATTAGACAAGGTCACAGCTATAGACTCATATATTGGACTAGGATCACTGTTATCTAATCTGAAGAGTTATATATATGTTTACAATGTATCAAGTTTTGTTGGAAATTTTGGTGATTATTACAATACAGGTCATACGGTCCACTTCTGGATGTAACACCACACACACACACAAACATACATACATATATATATATTATATATATATATATAATATATATATATATATATATATATATATATATAGATATATATATATATATATATATTTATATATAGTGTGTGAGTGGCGTGTGTGTGTGTGACGGTATGACCTGTATTGTAATAATCACCAAAATTTCCAACAAAACTTGAGAGCCCTCATTATAAGATTTATATCAATCGTGCAACCGTCATTGTATGTTTGATATGCACATTCGGCAAACTTTCAAGATGAGTTATCAAGAAAACCTAAAATTTCACCTGTATTATGCCACAGTCCTACGGATATTGTTGGCCAGTCCGAACTGCAGTATACTTATGTAAGAAGACTGCTGAAGAAGACGCTCTTTCAGCAATTAGTCCTCCTAGGTGACTCGTAGGGACAGCGTCAGTCACAGGCGTTGTATTCTTACTTATTTGCTACGATGTTTGAACCCAATCGCCATATGTATACAGATTTCTCTTAGTTTAGTGTAGACAATTGTGATTACTGCCGTCATTTTATTTTCAGAATATTGACATTTTTAAGCATAGATGAGAATTATCCGCTGATTTCTATTCTACTGACATTTCTTGCTCGAGTGTCATATAAACCTTGATTCCTAAGTTGTTCAGTCGTTGTTTTTACTTTATTTTTTATACTTTGGAAAATGTCTTTTTTATACTTAGGTAAATGTCGTGTACGGCTAACCTGTGTGTGGGAGGGAGTGCTATTCAATACCAGACGTGAAATTCAAGAATATTTGCGCTCTTAGTTAGGTCAAAGGTTGCTTCTCCCGGAGTGAGGTTGCTTTTAAAGAAGTTGATTCACAACTAGGATTCAACTTGCGCTCTTTCTTGTCCGCCAGCGTAATTCCTCTCTCTCTCTCTCTCTCTCTCTCTCTCTCTCTCTCTCTCTCTCTCTCTCTCTCTCCTCATTTGGTTAATGTTTATGAGAACCTTAACTTCTGTAAAATTGGCTGGGCATTTGCATTACAATAGCAAAGAATTGGGTAAATCTCCTTTTCTCTGGTGAGAAAAAGAGATTCAGTTTTTTATTTTAGTTCTGATTTTGTTTCCTATGGAACGAGGAAAGCGTCTACGTTTTTCAGAGGCATTGAAATAATTTCTTATCTTCTTGCAAGTCGAGTCCAACCGGGGAATGGGCAGCAATACATTTTGTCTGTTGGAGAACACTGTGGGCGGTCGTCTGAAAACCTTTCTGCGAAATGAATATTCGGCGTCCAGGATTATTACGGTTTTATGAAGTCTGCTCGACAGCATCTATCTAAGAAAACTGTAGTTGGAGGAAGGCTCGTTAAGCTACAGCTATTTAACACGCCACTCCTTTCTATCTCGTCTTGACATTTGAGCATATGATTATCACGTCAAAAGCTTTATATGTAGCGCACTACTGATAAATCTTCAGATGGCAGCTTGCGTATAGAAAAAGTAATTGACGTCGGTTGCATACAGATTTACCATTAGCTATCTAGTGTTTTTTGCTGTGTAGTTGTATAAAGGTAAGGTATTTGGATCAATTCTGAAATATAATGAATTAGCTGGTGGAGGTATTTCTTAAGCCAAAGTATTTTGCATGCTGCAGTGGCAGTTGTATGGTATCTTTGTACTATGTGACTGACTATTTACCCCGACATAGTTTTATTTGTGACTTCATGTTCTGTGTTGAATGGAGGAAATCCAGTCGTATTTCGTCGATTATTTTGTTCAAACCATTAGAAAAGGTTTGTGAATGTTGAGAAGATAATTGTGAAAATGTCTCTTGGTGGTTTTTTTTTGGATAAACAGAAACATTATCGCAGTATTTATGCAGGTTTACTCTTATGTAAAGAGCAATAATGGCTCAAACAAAACAGCAGCATCCATCCTTACCCCCATAATCCTATGTCCAAAAGAGAAAAGGCCTTTTTCCCCTTGCAGGCATTTTTTTCCCGGGAGTTTTACCGTGAATAAAAATTTTTTAGGATGATTAAAACTTATACAGTCCCTTTCCCTTATGTAAATCGGAACTTGTTAGGATAAAGCTTCCGGTATACGATAAGAAATAATCTGTCGCCAAAGAAGCCAGGAAAAGTTTCCACAGTTTGGAAACGCCCCAGGAAAAGCGCAGTATACGGAGAACAACTGGCTTTCTCCGTCTGTTTCATCGACTGTTAAAAACGTGGAAAGGTTTCATTTTCGGCCACGTTCCTCAGCCATTGAAAACCCTTGAGGTATTCTTCACTAAAGTGTAGAAAAATTTTGGGTTGAAGTGTCTTTGTAAATGACATACCTTAACACATTCGTAACGAAGCTGGTGCGTCTAGTCTATTAATAAACGTTCTTAAGGAAGTGTAGTAACGCCATTTAAATGAAATAACGAATGATAAAGCAAATTAAAAAAAGGAAAAAAAAGGACCAAACTGTAAACTTTGGAGAGAAAAAATAATACTTTTAACTTCAAATGACTGATCGCTAGTTATTTTTATAAGATGGTTTTCAACTTTCCAAAACTGCCTCTTATGGCCGTATCCAGATATTGTTGCACACGTCGCACATTCCTCTTTTATTTGATGAAACTGAATCAAGAACAGTGTATTTCGTTTACCTAATCCTTGCTCCCACTTCAACTCTTTTGTCACTTCAGTAAGTTGACCTCTTCCCTTTTCCCTCCTGTTTTTGTTTCGCTTTCATTCCTATACGTTGAGAGTCTGTATCCCCTTTCCTTTTGGATATTCATGTAACCTTTGTCAGATTGCATGGCCTCCTCTACCTCAGTCTGTATTTTCTCTTATTCTTACCCGACTTGTGTTACCTTGTTCCTTTTCTTCTTTCTCCTCTTGTGGCTTCCATTCGTGTTTACAGCATTATTCAAAATTCCATTGTAATTGCAAGTTATCAAGTAACAAATGTTTACTGGGGTATATGCATATGTTTATGTATGTATGTATGTATTTATGTATGTATGTATGTCATGTGTATAGTATATATATATATATATATATATATATATATATATATATATATATAATATATATATATATATATATATATATATATTACTTATATATATTGGCCTTCATGAAAGATTATAATATTTTATCTCATTTATCAGTCTTAAAATGTTAACTATATTCAACAGTTAATCCTATTTGCTCTGCTGTTATGCAGACCATTCAGTAATCGTCTTTGAGGAAATTACTCCTGTTTGATCTCTTGTTTGGAGCCCTTTGGAATTATTCAAACTAATAAGATTATTTCGTATCAAAGGGATCCTGGATGTAGTCCATAGGAGATGGTTGGTTGGTACTCGCTCCCGATGAATTTTTTGGTCATATACATTATTGTTTCTTAGTTTTACAATTGTTATTGTATTCTCCTCCATAGCTTTAGTAACATTTGGTATTCGCAGGATCATAATACGGCGGTAATTTCAGCGTATAATTTTGTTGTATGCAGTCCTTACTGATCCGGCTTGAAAGGTTGTTATAATTTAGAGGAATTGGAACTTTATTAAGTCTATAATAATGCTTTCTTCAACTTAAATAATAAGTTATAGTTGTCCCTCAAGAATCTGCCATAAAATTAGTAATTTTTTATAAATATCAGTCACAGCTCGACGTGAAAAAATGAGAACGAGCAGGGCCAATGGAGTAGCTAAGAATTGTTGGAAAGAGAAGCTTCTAATTGTGCAAGACGTTAATCTAAGGTTGGTGGCGACGTAACGAACTCCCATGCAGTAGAGGATGCATAAGAAAGCATTCCCAAGTCAGTATTTAGAGCATATTATATGTACACTCGACAAGGAAAGTCAGGATACAGTTTTCATTAGCTTTCGTTCATCGAATTTCCAATTTGGTTTTACTGAAAAGACGTAATCTCACTAAATTTACTCCAGAATATGAAAATACATTACAAATTATATCATATAAGTTAAAACTGCAAAACAAAACCGTTCAAGTACTTAAAAACACGATATATGTTCGAAGTAATAGGAATTTCTCAGATGGATTCGTTCATAGAGATCTGGTAGATAGAATGTGAATTTCTGATTGTAGTACTATGTATCACGACGACAATATTTACTCGTTTTCCTTCATGAACGGGAATATTATTGCATCATCGTAAGTGGTGAATGTAAATGTTTTAGTATCTACAAATTTGTTTGTATTCCAAAGCGTTTAAAGTTAGCTGACGTCAATGGCAGTCAATGTCGACGGCTAAGGTAGGTTGTGCAAATCTAGTTGCACCCGCAAGAGCGTTTTCTATGATATGAGAAGGAGCCCTAGAACTTCGAGCGGGAAAGCGCAAGTCATTGGACACTGGCTTACGTAACGGATTTCACACTTTGATTACTTTGACGTTGACATGGATCGAATGCTAGTTGCTGTTTACAAAGCTACTGTCTTTAAAAAATAAATCTGTATTAAGATTAAAGTAGCATGCCAGCTCAAAGATTTTCTGGCTATGCTCCCATTACAAAGCAGTTCGTAGTTAGCCTGCATGACTGCATTACTTTGCCGCGAGGCTCATAGATCTCCCAACACATCAGCATTTTTTGAACGATATAAAACTTTAATTTACTGTGCAATTTATATTGAGTTATTTGTGGTAATAAATATTTTTACTTACACAGCTTTTTTTCGTGAATGATGTGGATGAAAACCGATTTTCAAAAGAACAGACTATATCAAGACAGCAAGAATGACCGCAGCCTGTGTTTGAAATTTTCCACGTCTTTTTACAATCTTTGAATGTTACGGCAACTGTCGAATGAAACCAAGATTAGGGTATGAATTTCTTAGAGAATTAATTTGAATACTATGGTCCTTCAAATTTTATCTAGCATAGTGCAGCACGATCTTGGCAGCCATATCACCCTGTTTCCCAGGTATCTGTGCACCGACTCACCGCTCTTTCTTCTGCCTTTCCCCATCACAAGTCCGTCACCAGTACTATAATTCTCTCTCTCTCTCTCTCTCTCTCTCTCTCTCTCTCTCATCTCCTCTCTCTCATCTCTCCTCTCCTCCTCCTCCTCCTCCTCCTCCTCCTCCTCCTCCTCCTCCTCCCCCACTTCTAAAACATTTTTTTTTAAATATATATATTACCACTCAATCTCTCAAATAAAATATAATGAAATTAAGTATTTATAAATAGGCCTATGCTTTCACGTAAGCAGATTTTGCTCTCTCTCTCTCTCTCTCTCTCTCTCTCTCTCTTCTCTCTCATCTCTCTCTCTCTCTCTCTCTTTTAAAAACACATCTGAAAAAATATTATCACTCAACCTCTCAAAGTAAATATAATGAATTAAGTATATCTAGCGATAGGCCCATGCTTGCGCGGTCGCGCGCTCTCTCTCTCTCGTCATAATATTTCATTCTTTACTCTATTGTTCCTCACGATTTCGACCAATACTGCCCAAATTTTAAAACATTTTCTCTCAATTTTCACCCCCTAGATGCTGACCCCTTGACGTGGGTAGGGGGCTTAGGGACCAGCAGCTGGGGCGTGATGCCTGGTGGGGTTGCTTTCTCACTGGTCCTTGGGGCCCAGCTGCTGATCCAACTAAATTAGTCAGAACTTTTCCTTCTTTCTGAAATTTTTTCATTCTTTCTACATCCTTCTCCTTCATGTAATATTTTTTTTTTCTTTTTACTAGCATTTCGAATTAATTATGTGGAATTTTCCACCTTTGCTTAAATTTACTGGACCTGGTAAACAGAAAAGATATCATAGCTGGGACTGGGTTTTATTATCTGAAGCTAAATAGTGGCTACCGTGGCAGGACCATCAACTGCCCGATAATGTTCGGACCTGAGTGATATCAGGCGGAACTATTTTGCAGGGCTGGACCATGGATTCCAGGGGGGTCTAGTTTTGTGGATAGGACTCTCGGCATTCTGTCCGGTTTGCCCATAATGTGATTAGGGTGGGGATGATTGTATTCTGGTAATACTCTCAGTCCTATCAAGCGGGTTTGGCTTACACTTGGGCCACTCTAATCATGTTGTGCCATCCCCCTGTGGGGTAGGGTAGGGACGCGGACATTTGGGAGTCGATTCTCACTTGTGCCATTGGTGGAATAATAAAATCCATAAAAGGCTGATGATATCTTTTTAAGGTTTTCAGTTTTTTTTTTTTTTTTTTTTTTTTTACTTAGATCATTATGAAATCAGAAAATAAGATACAGTACCCATGGACCCTTTGATGGCGGTAAATCGGCACAGTTAACGACTACTGGAACCTCCCCTGACAACCTTCCTCTGGAAAAATCCAAAAAACCTTCCAGTGTAATTACACTGAAACCCTATGCTCCTGTACAGAGTGAAGGGAAATTAAGCAGAGACATGTTTGAAATTGGACCTGGAATATTTGAAAAGTCTTATGAAAAGTATTTAACTTTAAATTTGGAAGAAGATGGTTATGATATTTTTGCTAATAGACCCTATTCAGCTCAAAGGCGAATTATGGAACAGGTCTAAATTGATTTTAATACCTGAAGACATGAGCAGTACAATGCTCCTTTTACTATTAGAGAATTTGAATCAGCCTTGAATAAATGTAATGAATCATCTCCTGGACTGGATGATATAACATATTCAATGATTAAGCATACTCCTGAAAATGCCAGACTTTTCATATTAAGCCTAATTGACAGAATTTACCGAGAACATATCTTCCCCAAGCTTTGGGAGAAGTTAAAATTACTGCTATTTGTGAAACCTGGAAAAGATCCGTTCAAGACTGAAAATTATCGTCCTATTGCATTGACATCGTGTTTGTGTAAGATCATGGAAAAAATGGCTCAGTTTGGTTTTCGGAGTATGCACTCCACAACTGATGTATTGGTACGAATGGAATCTTCGATATGTGAAGCTTTTGCCAACAAACAGCATCACATCACCGTTTTCTTTGATCTAGAGAAGGCTTATGATACAACATGGAGATATGGCATTTTGAGGGTCCTTTATGAATGTAATCTGAGAGGCAATTTGCCCCTCTTTATTAAGGTTTTTTTAAAAATAGGATATTTTCAGGTTCAGGTCGGAGCAACATTGTCAGATGTGTTCATCAAGAAGAAGGAGTACCACAAGGAAGTGTTTTAAGTGTAAACCTTGTTCGCCTTGGTAATCAATGGGGTTTCTAAAATAATTCCCCCAGATATAACATAATACCCTATTTGTTGATGACCTGTCAATTTCCTTTGCAGCATCAAGGATAGCAGTGGCTGAACGCCTTCTTCAGCTCTGCATTGATAATATAGTAAAATGGGCTGAGGTTAATGGTTTTAGATTTTCTGCCAGTAAAACGATAACTATGCACCTTTTGTCGTATAAGGGGAATCCACCCTGATCCAGATCTATTCATTCATAGGCAGAGAATTCCATGTGTTGGTGAAACAAGGTTTCTTGGTTTGACTTTTGATACCAAGCTGACTTGGATTCCACATCTGAAATATAATTAAGACAAAATGCTTGAAAGCAATGAATTTGCTGAAAGTCGTGTACTCACTTCGTCGTGGGGGCAGACGGAACTCAGATGTTGAGATTATATAAAGCCTTGGTCTTTTTAAAATTAAGTTATGGGTGTGAGGTGTACACTTCTGATAAGCCAAATAGCCGTAAAATGCTCAACTCAATTTATCATGATCATGGAGGAATACGATTATGTACAGGAGCATTTAAATCATCTCCCACTGAGAGCATGCTTGTAGATGCTGATGAGGTGCCACTGGATCTTCATTACAAGCGTCTGCTGGTTCGGAGCTGGTATAGATTCCAGAGGCTACCTATGTCTTTAACCAGCATTTGTATGAGAAATGAACGGCATTGGCAGTTTTATGAAAATCACCCCAAGCAACCTCATCCATTTGCTTTTAGAGTAAATTTATTGTCCGTGAATTAAATATGCCAAGAATCGAGATTTTACCAGCAAAATACTCAGTTAGTCCCCCCTGGAACTTTCAAGAGGTTAAAATAAAATTTTATAGATATTTTAATTTTACCAAGGACAGAATGTCCAGTGAGGCCATGCGGTCAATATTTTTTAGAACGCTCTTTGCAACATGATATCTCCACTGCAGTTTTCGCGGATGGCTCAAAGTCAGATGCTGGCGTCGGCTTGGTGTAGCCTTCCCTGATGTAGAGAGAAGCTGCAGGCTATCATCAGTTGCATCGATTTTTACAGCAGAATTATATGGAATTTTAAGGCTCTAAAGGAAGTTTTAATTCAGAATTAAAGTAATTTCATTATATATTGTGACTCAAGAAGTGTTTTTCAGTCGCTGGAATCTTTTAACCCTTTAAACCCTCTGATTTTAGATATATTGGAATGGCTGCTTTTACTAAAAAGAAGAGGGAAAGAAATAAAGTTCTGTTGGGTGCCTTCTCATGTTTGGGTGGCTGGGAATGAGAAAGCTGACCAACTTGCAAAGTCTGCGGTCAGCTCCCCAGAACCCACATGATGCCTAATACCATATCGGGATTTGTATCCTCTAGTAGGTCAGAGAATTAAAAATGTTGGCAGTCCCAGTGGGAGGATATTCTAAATAATCAAAAAAATGCGTAGTATCATGTCATCAGCGTCTCCTTGGTCATATCTGTATGTGCCAAGGAGACAAGAAACGATGTTGTGCAGATTGAGGATTGGACATACAAGACTCACCCATGGGTTCTTGATGTCTCGTGAAAATCCTCCGTTTTGCGAGAACTGTACTGTGCCCTTGACTGTGAGACATTTGCTGGTTGAATGTCCCAGACTTGGAATTTGAGACATAAGTTCCTCGTCTTGGGGTCGTGACAGAGTAGGTAATTTTATCCTAGCTACAATTCTTGGAAAGGATTGTAATATAGAGCAGTTATATATTTTTATGAGGGAGGCGTGCCTCCTTAACCAAATTTAAATTATACATAGATTGTCTATGTAAGAACTTATATATGGACAAAATTTTTATATATATTTATATATATTTTTATATGAAATTTATCAAAAATAAAATTTTTTATATTTAATTTATTTCGGTGTCAATTACCCAGATGTTGTGACGCCAGATATAATACACAATCAATCATTATCTCAATTTTCAAGATCCTTCTTCAATTACGCATGAATTAAACGTCAGTTTAGTGTCAAACATTATTTATAAGTAAGGTTTCACAGAAGGTTTTAAAAAAGGATGATCGATATTATACCCTGAACTGACGTTACTACACCAACATTAACGAATAATATAGAGCCTATTTCTACATTCAAGTATAAATGATTATAGGACTTTACAGAATCTTTATGGTGTAAAGTTAATGGAAATCTAGAAAGCAACAAACGCTATGATTTTGAAGCTCGGCCCCCTTTCTAGAGTTGCCAGGTGTGGCATTATTGAGCATTATATTTCCGAAGATTTAAAAAAAACTGTATCCTGACTTTCCTTGCCGAGTGTACGTTAGCTTTCATACTTGAACGTTCCTGTGGAATTCCTGTATTGCCATTAATTTTCCCAGCTAAAAAGTCTCAAAACATTTGAAGTTCCACCTAGTTTATTATAAGGTGTCGCTGTTCTGTCGGCTTTCATCTTAGCTTTCGCTCAATCTCACACTCAATCTTTGATATGTTTGTCAAATTTTGTTAGTGTGGAGGAAACTATACTCTGTTTTTTTCCATCTGTCCATCCGCCTGTGGTGTTTTTGTATGGTAACACTGCGTCCCTGGCTTTAGACAGTTACATTCAGCTTACATTCAACGATTATAATAATATCCTGTTTCGAATATTAACGGTGTAATTTGTATACAGTAAATTATTAAAACACTTTTCAGGCGCAAATGTACACCCAGATATCCTTTATTTACCTAAAACTTACACATAGATTAACTATCTAAAGCCCGGGACGCAGTGTTACCATACAAAAACACCACACGCGGATGAACAGATGAAAAAAAACAGAGTATAGTTTTGCTATAGTGCTTCCCAGACCAACTCTCGTGTCTCGTGTCCCATACTTCTCGTCCCTTCACAATGATGTCCCAGATTTACTCAACTGAGGCCGTCTTCTATCAACAATTTGGGCTTGGAAATAAATAACATTATATTTTGGAAGGATCCCATCAAGAACTTGGGTAAGACTCAAATCTGTATCTGAAATGCCGGATGTGCCTCTCTCGGTCTCCACGTCATTAAAGGAACACCAGTAGGGCGAAGGGTTTCTTTCTTCAATTCACGGTAGATGTTTTCTTTTATATTTCAAGGTCATTGAAAACTGAAGTATTTAAACAATGGCTTACCTCATTACATGGACTCCTTTTGAATAGAGATTTGGTGTCTGCATTGATCCAATAAACTTTGCCCCTTCGTTGCCTGAAAAATGTTTTGTGGTTGTAATTTGAATATTAATTATCTAACAATAAAATTGCTTTTTTTCACTTTTTGATGGGCCTATGGGGTTGATAACCAAGTGGCCTAATTTAGCCTAGCCCCTGAGATATGTTCAAAATAAGAACAATTACTTTAGTCCTAAGGAAAGCTAAATATCCGGTCCTGGGCGTCAAAAATGCGAAGAAGGTTTGCTTAACTGCAAATACATACCAGTAACTGTGAACCTCTTGGCCCCAACGTACGTTCCCTTTCCATCTGTACGGAAGATCTCCTTGCCTGAATGGTGGTCTCGTACGACGAACTTCTTTGTTCCAGCATGTATGTTGTCAACATCTGTCAATGTAAGAAGATAAATATTTCGTGGTTTTTACTTTATATGATTCTCTCTCTCTCTCTCTCTCTCTCTCTCTCTCTCTCTCTCTCTCTCTCTCTCTCTCTCTCTCTCACACACACACAAAATATGGAATCCTTAATTTTCCAGTATTCTCTTAGAGGCCATTTACGTTGGAATCACTGGAGAATCTCTCTCTCTCTCTCTCTCTCTCTCTCTCTCTCTCTCTCTCTTCTCTCTCTCTCTCTCTCTCACACACACACACACACACACCACACACACACACACACACACACAGAAATTATTGAATTTTTAATTTCTCCAAGTATTCAATTGGAGGCCATTCACTGGAAACACGAGGCAGCAATTTAAAAGCCAAAGAATCTCTCTCTCTCTCTCTCTCTCTCTCTCTCTCTCTCTCTCTCTCTCTCTCTCTCTCTCTCTCTCTCTCTCTCGCACACAAACACACACACACACACAACTTTTAGCATTAAAACAGTGAGCTTAATGATGATTACATTTCCTTTGTTATTGATGTATGCTGCTGACTTGCACAGCTATCAACTTAATTTGGAATCATTTGTTACGCGGTTGTCCCTACGACCTTGGACCCAGAAACGTTTAATCCGTAATATCGTGATCAAAAGTTTTTTTTAATCTTTTCGGTTTAATCGTGCGAATATGAACTTTTTCAGTTTTAATGTTAAAATTGAGAAAATTAAATGATTTTTGCAGTTGTGTGCTTGCGAATAAGGGCAGAAAAAATCATATCTTACGAAGAAATAAGAGTTTTTTGTTAATAGTTATTGAAATATGATACATGTACCTCTGTCTCGAGAGCTTTATCCGGGATCCGGAAAGAAGTAGGTTGTCAGCTGATACATTTTTATTTGAATTTAATATTTTGAGTCGTCGTTAGCCAGTTTGTTCTGACACTTGTCTACAGTACTGGAAGACAGTTAGGTTGTCCAGTGGTACCTGTGTACTGAGCAACTATCCAAGGGGTGGACTGGTTGGTAGGTGTCTGGAAATATCATTACTGCATATGGAGAACACCGAGATGCAGTTTAAAGGTTAGCTGGCTGATACGTTGATACAGTTGCTCCAAGAGCTCCTTCTTACAAGGGTTATTCAAGAACTTGTGTGCTGTACCCAGAAAATATTACAAAGGAAAGACAACTTTTGCGTTATTTTGCAGCAGTCCCAAAACTTCATGCACTTGGGGTCCAGTGCATGATCCAGAATGATAAAACCATAACCCTCTAAGTGTAGGTTAGAAAGTAAATTATACTTACAGTAACACCATTGTAATAACATTAATGTAGATGTCGGTAGACAGGTAGGTTTTAAGTGCTCCAAGGGTAGCTGAAACACTTTATATTAGATTGCCAAGTAAAAGAGTCTTTAAAATCAAAACCTCTTACTAAGGTGTAGGTATGCAGGTAGGTTGTCTAGTGATTGATCGCTGGTAGTGAAATTTCCATCTTCGGTTTCTGCAAGATTGTCTTGTTCCTCTGACGTGTGAATAGTCAGGTTAAAATACCCATTGATGGGAATATCTTCTCCTTTTCTGCTCATGATGCTCGCCACCGTCATCTGTGAAATGACAACAAAAATGAATCTGTAGTGTTTCCAATAAGAAAATGAATTGTGAACCATTTAATGGTTAAACCTAAAACATTTTTTTTCCACGAGAAGAGGAAACTACTAACTTCCTCCGACAAGCAAGATTTCATCTCTATGAATGTCTTCCGAAGAAGGAATGACAATTTTCGACCGTGAATGTTTATTAAATAAATATTATACATTTTTTTCGGTAAAATAATAGCTCCCTACTTAAATAGCTCCTTAACTTTTATCTTAAGTTATTACGTAATTTAGTGTTAAAAGCAGTGATTGTTCAGCAAGGAGAAACGGTAACGGTTACATAATTGTAACTGTAACGTGACTTTGTCACTGAGAGTCGCTCACACAACGGAAAATAGTGAAACTAGTATGTGCTCCTAAAATGATGGATTACACACACACACACACACACACACACACATCAGTATTCGGTAGAATTTTGTGCTTATTATAACAACGTTTAGTGGACCTCTTGCCTCCTATTTTTCGGACCTGCCTCCTAATATTGCTGTCGATCTTCGGTCATGAAAATCGTGTTGAATTTATATGGAGATGTAGTTCACTCAGGATATAAATTTGCGGTTTTATTTGACTGTGTCTGCTTAATATGTATGTAAAATCGCGAGAGAGAGAGAGAGAGAGAGAGAGAGAGAGAGAGAGAGAGAGAGAGAGAGAGAGAGAGAGAGAGAGAGAGAGACTTGACATGAAGATTCTCAATGATAGGAAATAAATAAGTCACATGGCCCCACAACTTTCACTCTGCTTCAATTTATGGCTTTGGTGTTTGCAAATGGTCCGACCTGAAATATTTTTATGGCATTTCCTATGCTCTTTTAGCAGCTGTTACGGGAAAATTGGAAGTCGTACGGTATGCAGGAGTGGGTATATTACTGGATATTCGTTTTTACTACTGGAGTTAGTGAAGTCAAGTATAAATATTTTTTTCCTTCTTGCACAAGTATTTGAATGTTCAAAAGAATGAAATGCTGCAATCCAGCAGTCTCCTTTGACATCCGCGAATTTGACTTTTATTCGTATTCGCTTTTATTTTAATCAGTTTGACTATACTTTGTTTTTTTCCATCTGTCCTCCCGCCTGTCGCGTTTGCGTATGGTAACACTGCGTCCCGGGCTCTAGATACATAGTTACATTCAGCTTACATTCAACAATTATAATAATGTCCTATTTTGAACATTAACGGTGTAATTCGTTAAAACACTTTTCAATTGAAAATGTACACTCAGATATCCTTTTATTTACCTAAAACTTACTCATAGCGTAACTATTTAAAGCCTGGGACGCAGTGTTACCATACGAAAACACCACAGGCGGATGGACAGATGGAAAAAAGAGTATAGTTTCGACTGTCTGGCTCTTACGAGCGTTATATTGTACTATATATATATATATATTATATATATATATATATATATATATATAGATAGATAGATATACAATACTATTATATGTATATATAGAAATATATATGTATACAATGATATTTAAATATTGTCAGATTATATATATATATATATATATATATATATATATATATATATATATAATATATCATTGTATACATATATATTTCTATACATACATATAAGTTCAGTATTGTATATATATTATATATATATATATATATATATATATATGATATTTATATATTAATATATATCTATCAATGTCATGTATAATATATATGCTATATATACATATAGTCATTATTGTAATATACATATATATCTATATATATATATATATATTATATATATATCTAATATAATATTATATATATATATACATATATATATATATTATGTATATATACTATTAATATATATATATATATGATATATTATATATTATATATATATATATATATATTTAGTATTTATATATATTTATATAATTATATTAATGTATTTAATAAAATTATATAAATAATTAAATATATAACATATATATCTATAAATAGTAATATGAATATTATATTTCTTATCACTTTGTGTTAAATATCATATATAATATATATCTATATAACCATGCTTATATTTCAGTATGTAATATACATAATATAATATGCAATATAGTATATATATATATGGTATAAGTATATATATATATATATATATATATATATATATTAATAATATATATATAATTATATATTTCGCCACCGGAGACTATTCGCCACCAGATACTATTCACCACCAGAAATATAAAGTGTGTATTGGGTTTTTTCCCTTTACAACTTTCCATTTTTTTAGCCAATTTTATCTTTACTACTACAAATTAAAAAAAATAAAAAGATGTAAAAAATAAACGAACATTTTATTGGTTTATGAAACAAGTTAAGAAATCCCTCAAGATATTCTAACATTGAGAATGTTATTGGTGTACACCAAAAATCATTTTAAAAAATTATCTAAAATAAACAGAAATAAAGAAATAGAGTCTTTAGTTCATTTGATAATTATGGCTATTCCTTTGCGATATTCCAAAGCATCTCTTTCACCGTTGTATTCAAGAACAATTTTTTTTGTTATCCTTTCGTCCGCGTTTCGATATATGTTTTTTTTTTAGCTTTAATGGTGGTGGGCAACCCGCTATCAGCTGTTCCATATATAAATCTATTCCTTTTTGTAATTTCATTAAAGTTCCTATGAATTTCCATGTGGTTGGGTGGTTAGCTTCGAGTTCAAAAGTAATTCTCCGATGAGCTGATTCTGCGTGGTTATTTCTCCGATCTTCACCATTTAAATTTGCTTCCACTTTGGCAACTTGTACACTGGCTGCAGAAGCAGAATGGGGTGTGTTCATTCATCTTCTTTATCACAGCGCTACTCTTGGTGTGGATCCGTCCATTACATCGCCCCGTTTGTTCGCAGTGCCAAATTTTGAGGCTTGGATCACTATTGGATGAATTATCAAAAACGTATATAAAGCCATCGTGTTAAAACTTCTCTTTTCCCCGTTTGCAAAGAATGTCATTTTGGAAGAATTGAGGGAGACTGAAAAAAAAATTAGTAAAGGAAATAATTTGGTTTTCTTTGTTTTTAAACACTATAAAAAAAATTAAATCTAAACAATGAAAAAAAACGACCTGTTTGCGGCGGCGAATAGTCCTCTGTGACAAATAGGCGGCAGCAAAACGGCCTTGGAGGCAAACTGGCGGTGGCTAATTGTCGGCGGCGAATCGGCCGCGTCGAATGGTCCCATCCCCATATATATATATAGTACAATATAACGCTCGTAAGGGCGAGACAGTCGAAACGAGTCAAACTGATTGAAATAAAAGCGAATACGCTGAATCTCTAGTATTTTAAGTAACAACAATAATCTAGAAGCAGCATTAGTATCTCGTTAAGCTTAGTCCCTACGTTATCTGGATGGTTATGTTGCATACAATCCCTAGGTAACATTGTTTTCCTCACCTTTTGAGAGATATCTGAAACTCCTTGCATTTCCAGTCCGCCTATCTTGACGTGCAAGAGTCCCATGCCATCCTGGAAGAAGAGGTTACATCAGTCACATATTTGGAAATCTGTTTAGACTTTAATGATCACTAATATCCCTTAATTCTCCTAGTGAGGTGTGACTTAAGAAAGTGTTTCATAAGCTCTAAAGACTGAAAGATCGCAAATGAAAGATGGGCGTTAAAAGTGATATGGTTTAAAGATGTTTGGGCTAACTTGCTGTTGGTAGCTTGCTTTGCTTTCCAGTTTGAAAACGGTTACCTCAAGACCTAAATTTCATAGAAAGGTTACAGTATAGCTTGTGTTATTCATTGCGTAACCTATTGATTGTAACAACTACATTGAAAAATTAACATTTATTGCATGGTTTTGCGTTATTTTATGTGCTTGTGTTTAGATAAATCCATTTCACGTTTGTTATGTCTATGTATGCCTACTCGCATATATTTTTCTAAATTTTTGTATATGTTGGAACAATTGTCGTTACTCACATTTTTTCCCTACAAATCTTCTTACTCAAAAGAGAACAAAATCGTTGCCGCTCCATAGTGATTTTGTGGTTATATACCTTTTTTATGATGAAATCTAATACCTCGGCATAGAATCATATTCTTTAAGTTAGGAGCAAGCCATACATTTTAAATCAGAAAGCATTTTCTTGGCATCACTTGTAAAGTCTCTCGATTCGTGCCAAGAGTGTTTTTCGTCCCTGTCTGGACATTATCCTTGTGTAAAACTCACAGTCCGATGCTGAGCGGTGGAATGGAATCCTCCGCATCGGCCGAACCCCATTTCGTTGAGCTCAGCCGATCATCTGTTATGACAAGAGGATAGAGCTGTTTGAGAACAAACTCGATGATTTGCTCCGATACGTGGCTGTAAATCTGATGGTATTTGTACTCTCTAAATTTGCGAAGTGTGTTCACTTGTTATTGACTCTCTCTCTCTCTCTCTCTCTCTCTCTCTCTCTCTCTCTCTCTCTCTCTCTCTCTCTCATCTCATCAGATGCATGAGCATGACATTTGAGTTGGTATCGGCAGAAGGCAACGGGAAAAAAAAAAAGACTGAATTTATTTATATTAATCAAAACGACTTTCATCCAAGTCAGGTTTAAGAGTGAAAATGAAAAAAGTTCGAGGACTTTACCGTAAACTGTACTAATTAATTGTATTTGTACTTACCACATTAAAGTACACAGTCTTCAGAATCCACAGGGTGATTGAGAGGTTAACAACGGACAGGGCGAGGAGTGCCAGCAGTAGGATGTAAAGGCACCTTCTCCGCCAACCGGAAGTAGCAACACGGACATTGTGACCGCCTACGACGATGGTGGCCGATCCTGAATCGCCTCCCCAGTCCACCTGAGGTCGGTACCCTTGCACGACACCTGATGATGGAGTAAGATCACGTGTGGATTTCCTTTTAATAGCATAACATCATCAAATAGTATCACCCAATGCTTTGTATAACAAGAGGGAAAATATTTGCCAAAGAAGGTTAGTGCCAGCACACACGCCTGCTTGACGCCACAATTCACAGCGGAAGGAATATTTTTCCGAGTCACTTAACATCAATTGAACGCGTATTCATTAACGAGAACGTTCTAATATTATAACGACTGCTCACTGATAAACTCCTGACGCTGAGAACTGCCGTGGAAAATTTCGCTAAGGCTATATTTTCCCCTCGGATCAAGATTAAATAACCAATGACAGCCTTTCTTGAACCTTCTCAAAGATTTTTAAACTTTTGAAACAGAAGTTTCTCCTTGGGATGCGGAGAAGGGAAATTGGGCTGCCAGTGCTCTGATCGAGAAAAAAACTTTTGGTGAATAAAAAGAAGACGAAGATAAATAGCAGATGAGATCTGTCAGACGTCAACGCCATCAACTTCATGCCCCCACCCCTTTGCCATTCGTGTATATCATCCATACAGGTCAAAAGTCTGTCTATTCCATCCTGATTTTTTTTTTAACCAACCAAATCAGTTTCCCTTTATACCCACTCCTTTCAAATGAAGAATATTGGTTTTGATTCTTGTATCTAGAAGTTTCGAATTCGTTTGTCAGTACAACCAGTCGTAATAATCAGCCATTGGAATGAAGTGTTTTTTGTTGTTTTGTTTTCTTTAAAAATTATTTGTCCTTATATTGTTCTCTTAAGTTGTCAGTATTTGCTGTCCGGGATTGCAGAGTGTGAAGTTAATTTTTATTAATATAATAATGAGTCGAAAATGTTTGAGGTAATCGACTGGTCTGAAGCCTGCGTTGCGAACTGAACATGACAAAGTTAACTCATGTCTGCCAGGTAGTACTTATGAGTGAACAGTGTCCACGCCTTATAAATCGAGCACCTCTCGCTTGGTCCAGGTCGTGTGCCTGGTAGTAAATTACTCTTGCACTTTTCATCATTTTAATTATCCAGTCATCAGACGATGAATGCGACCCAATCATTAAACGAAGAAGGGTAGTTTCTCTCCACCTTGGAATAATGCTGTAATGGAATAGAACACCGGGTATAATATTGCCAGATCTTTTATCCTTGATTTAGTTGCAGGGAGACAAAAATGTTACTTTTATCCCTTGGATAATCCACTATTTGGGTTAGCACAGTTTTATACGTCGTTATTTTGTTTTTCATTTATAGAATCTTTGTAATATTTTTATATGCACTTTGCATGAGAAGCCTTCGAGTTGCGGTTTCATTTTCGTCGTACTCATATACTCAGTGTATATATTTAATCGTTTTAATACGTGTGAAAGAAACTTTCTATGAATTTTCATACTCACATACGTAGATGTATATATAAGTGTACTTCAGTAATGATTTACGCTTTGTCAGAAATACATCTTATGGTTTGCGTATGTTATATTGGTTATATGAACTATATGTATCACCTCATGGTGATAATGGCCGGATTTCAAATTTAAAATAATAGTGTAGCCTAGGCTATACAGCCTACATAAAGGCAGTACTAATTAGGAATTATATATATATACTAATATTATAATTATTAGGATATATATATATATATATATATATATATATATGTGTGTGTGTGTGTATGTATGTATGAATGTGTGTGTTTGTATTTGTAGCGTGGACAAGCAAAAGCACACGGCAGACGTAGAGGGAGTATGGAGTACAAGGTGGTGAGAAGTTGCTCTTGCAGTCGATGGAAGCACAATCGATTTTTAGGAGACCAAGGGCTATTAACCTTTCGACCCCTTCTCTCCCGCTGAGTTCAGTCTTTCGCATCCGGCACACATTCACTTTTTGTACGTCCAGTCTTTCATACAGAAGTTTATTTCCTTTTCCTGCTCATGAAATTGCGAAAATAATTATATAATGTATCGACAGCTTTCTTTGCTTCTTTTAGATAATTCGTCAAAAATTAGTTTTATTTGTGGAAAACACTTTTTTTAACGTTTAACGTTGTAGTTTTGCCACCTGAAAAGTTTAATAGATAGTTTTTCAGTTCATAAGATAATTATTTCTCCAGAATTAGTAAGGTTGTCACGGTTTTTTTGTTTTAAGTGGCTAGTGAAGGTTTAAGAATACCATTATACCCTTTCACCTGGAAATAAGACAATATCTCGTCCTAACAGAATCTTCTGCAGTCGCAATTGCTATTTTTATTTTTATTTATTTATTTGTTTACTCTTAAGAGTAATGCTGACACGTAGTTTTTTTCGAACCAGAAGTGATAATGATATAACTAAGAATATGACAGAATGTAATATGGCAAAAATATATCAAAATGAAGGAACATTTTTCGTGTAAAATGGGATTTCTTGTTGGTGCTCTAAGTTTATGTAATCAGGGGGAAGTCTATTATGAGTCCACTTTTTTATCGTATTGTCATCCTTTGTTCAAGTCAATTGATTTTAAGACATCTGTACAGTCAAGGGAAAAAAGTTGAAGGTTCCATATAAATTAAGCTTTGAATTGTCTTGAATCACTTTTAAAATGTCAGAAACATTACATCTAGACCTATAATGTGGTTCACTACCATGTTAGTTTATGGTCAGAGGAAAGAACAGACGAGTCACACAATTGTTTGAGCAAAGAAGACAGGAGGGTTTGTGCAAAAGATTGGGAAGCTTTGATGTGTATATGGAAACCAAGGTTGAACTGTAAGAAGGGATTAGAAAAATCATTTCTATGGATGTGTGGATGTTGAATGTGGTTTAGGAAGTTTTTCTGTGCAATGATAGAATGTGTGTTTCTTAATGTAAATCGAGATGGAAGTTACGATGAAAATATGAAAGGAAAAGAATAGAAAAAAGAAAGTCAAACTTCATCCCTAAAGTGGACGGAGGATGAATTTCTTAATGGGGGCAGTAAGGGGGAAAGAGATGGTCAGTCTAAACAACAGTTTAACAACTTTGCATTTTCGTTAAATTTTCAGTATTTCAGATTAGCTTGTACGTGTGTTTAGCTGATCGGTATTATATTTCTATCTTCGGAAACGTTGCAGTAATTTCTGAAAACGATTGTCCGATGGAAAAATGTGATGATATTCAAAATTCCCTCGTCCGCCAAATTTCTTTAGATCTTTAGATCTTAGCTGAAACGTGTTTATGGCGGAAACTGAAACTGGAGTAGAAGCCAGGAAGGAAAAGCTAACAATGTTGTTGATATTTAGTGGAAACGAAAGGTTTAAAGTTGACAGAGGTATCAAAGACGGAGGGTCGTTAGAAATACGTCCCCGCTACCACCCCCTCCACAATATCCATCCTACATACCACGATTACCTCTCTCTCTCTCTCTCTCTCTCTCTCTCTCTCTCTCTCTCTCTGTATTAGTCTCTTCTCTCCCGCCTGCCTGTATCTGGAGAAGTGCCAAGTGTCGGCGGCTCCTCCTTCGTCCCTTTCTTTCCTTTTGCCGTCTTTCTCTTCCTTTTCCTTTGTCGTTCACATTGAACCGTTGCACAATTCTGTTTTCTATCGTAGGTCAACGAATGAAGCTGGTAAAATAGAGAGAGATTCATATTACTGATAGTATTTCTTGGCCTTCGTTCTAAAGGGTTTACGAATCGCACATAAAATTGCTTTCTTTCGGATAGTCACACAGATGGTACATAGAATGACTCGTTCTAATACTCACAGTTTGTTCTGTAGGTTACGTAAACTTTACGTAGAATGACTTTCGTTCTGTTAATTACACTAATGTTACCTAGATTGGCTTTTCTTCTCTTTATTACACGAATATTACGCAGAATTGTGTTATACATGATAGTTACACGAATATTACTTTGAATTACATACTTTCTGATGATCACAAATTGTTGCTTTGAATGAATGAATCGACCTCTTGCTTACGTCAGTGTTACTTAGAATATATTTTGCTCTTATAGTCACATTAATATTACATAGTGAATTCAGTCATATTGCTTTAAATCTTACGAATGATGTGAAGTTAGTATCCCATCGCGTAAGTGTATAACGTTCAAAAGGAAGCTTACACAAGATGGAACGTTGCCAGTAGCCATGTCTCCCGAGCTGAAAACGCTCTCATTCAATTGAAAGTGTATGACAAGAATGTACTTCTGAAATCAGAACCACTCATAGATACAGGTAATGCACATTACGCGAACCACCGCTCAGAGTTCATGAGAACTGTACAATTTATACACAGCAATGCCATTTCACCGAAATAGACATATTCCCGGTTAGAAGTGATGTTTTAAAATAGTCTATGTTAAGCCACTATGTAATCTACACTGCAAGGAATTGAGCATTATATTTTATACGTTTATTTTGGGGTGACTGGTTGGAATTAAAAGAAAAATTTAGTATCAACCACTTTAGAGGTTTCGCACTTCTGTCTCTAATCATGTCAAATTTCGTAATTTGGCATGATGCTTAGTTTTTCTGGAAGCTTATATTCTGAAAGGGTGCCTTTCGGTTTTTAGTTTTTTTAATAATAATGAATTTTAAAGTTACGGGGGATCATTCAAATTAGACACCAAAATTCAAATTTCCTGGTATTTGCCTAATATATACACATCCCCTCCCCAAGCACAAGATCAAGTGTTAATTTAGTTGTGTCCTCCCCCTCTCCTCCTTTTCCCCCTACCCTCCCCTACCCTCTTCCATCACCCTCTCCCCTCCTCCTTCCCTACCACTCCCCTCTCCCTCCTGTCTCCAAGCATATGACCAAGTGTTAATTTAGCTGTATCCTCCCATTCTCCTTCCCTCTTTCATCCCCCTCCCCTTCTTCCTCTCCTCCCTTTCCTTCTCCCCATCCCTCTTCCATTCCCATCCAGCTACCTCCCCAGTCCTTCCCTTCCTCCTTCCCTCCCACTCACCTTCCCTCATCCCTCCCCCATTCCCCTTTTCCCTTCCCTCCCCGTTTCCCCCTTTACTCGCTCCCCTTCCCCTTCGCTCCCTCCCTCGTAAACTGGGCTGGTGCTGCCTAGACTTTTGCTGATTATTATAAGTCGGGTTAATTTAGCTGTGGGTATGGGTATGGGAATATGGTATCAATATGGGTATGGTTATCGGTATGGTATGGTATGGTATGGGTATGGTTCATATATGGGTATATGGTTGGGTAGTACTGCTTTGGGTATAGGTATGGGTACGGTACAGATATGGGTATGGAATGGGTATGGGTACAGATATGGTATGGTGTTCGAACAGATATGGGTATGATACGGGGACGGGATGGGTATGGGTATAGGTATGAGTATGTTACAGATATGGGTATGGTTGCCGACGTAGACATATCAGTTGAGCTTGAGCCATCTTTGTAACCAACTATGTTAATGTTCATGCTTGTTTCCTTCGGTTCAGGTCGTGACTTCAACCTGACAGATGGCAGTTTTGTAGCAGATGAATCATATTTGGGTGTATATTTTAAGATACTTAACTTCAAACTACGGTACCGCGGGCGCATTTTGCTTTATCTTTATTCATGCTGTAATTAAACACAAAAGCACGTGCCGCCTTGTTTTGATATAGCTATAAGTTTTTGTATTTTACACCTTTTGATATAGCTATACGTTTTTGTATTTTACACCTTTTTTGTTTACACTTACTCTACTTTTCTGTTATATACCACACTTCTCCTGGCTTTGTTTTTGGCTTTTTTAATACTTGGTCATTCTAGTTTGGTAATGATGACAATCATTGAAACGCAGAAGAATTGAAGAGAGCTTGTCCAAGCTCTCGTTCATATATGCCTTCCCTCTTGGCGAGACTCGCTGTGGTTCTTTGGGCATTCTGTTTGCTTTCTTCAAAACCATTTCCTTCTCATCATTTACTTACCGACGATTCTCGTGCCAACACCCACATGATTTTGCCGTAAATCCACCGGTAACATAGTACACAGAATCAGTAATAGAATCACTTCACTTTAGCAAGTTATAGCTGGCGCAGGGCATAATACCATCACTCCGTATGCCTTGGCGCCATTTGCCAACTAACCGCCCGTCGGCCTCTTGCAGACTCTCTGAGAGTATGGGCGTCAGGAGCTCAGTCGGTGCCCAGTATGTTTAATGCCCAGTTTCACTCACTCACTCACCCACTCACTCTTTCTCTCTCTTCTCCCGACGCATGGACACCGTTATGAACACCAGACATTCGCTTCTGTGTTCAGTTTCTTATTTCTTGCATATTGAATTAAAAAATGAATGTTATGGATTTTTTGCGGTTATGACTGTATAAATAGGAAAATTACCAGGTCTGGGATCAGGGTTCGTATGCAAAGTGGATAATAGGAATTTGATGGTAGGGTCACGTGTCCGATAAAGTTAAGACTTGAGATTGATACGATTTGTCATATTCATACCTTAAGGATGCAGTACCATGAAGTTTAGCCCATGAGTTGAAAGTCATTGTTGTACTATTTTTGTTAGTTTTCGTATATTATGATTTTATTATTGTAAAATTAAGAGCATTAAGCAAATTGAGTATGGTTTTAAGTGAAAGTTTCTTGGGAATTTTGTACTAAGATTTAGTTTTCTTCTTAATCCAAGCTATAAACTATTCCAGTGTTTATTACTGAAATAAACTGGATGTGACACCAGTCGACAAAATGAATCGGCTAATGAACAACAGGCGGGTCAGGCGTATTATTATCTTACTGTAGTTTTATTTATGCTGTTCCTGTGGGCACGGTATGGATGAACATCCGTGATACAGCTCCCGCCTGCCCTGAATGGAGAGTAGAGTTTCATGGCAGTTTTCCAAGCGATTTTTCTTTTAACCCGCTCCTGTTGTCAGTATCGTCACGAGTTCGAGCTACACGTGGCCCAGAATTTGTATATCATAGATTGTATTGTCGTATCTCAATAACTCTTTGGATCACAGTAACAATTCGGCATACTTCGTGAAGCGCCACGATTTTAGGGTTCCCTTAATACTCTCAAATCCCCATCAGCCTCCAGGTCCAGTTGATTTTCTCTCTGTCTCGAGTTGTCACGAGTTCCGATTTTTTAAAACTCGTGGGATATCGTGAACATGCTCCTAACATTGCGGCAAGGTTTTCATTGACAGCTCCAAAACTGACTCACATACCATTGTAGAATAAAATGCCTAAGGTAAAGGGTTCTTAGCAACAATGGCCCTTCAAAATCAAATCGGCGACGGTCTGGGCCAAAGAGGTAACATTTTTTAAGGAAAAGAAGTTACTCTGAAGATTTTTTTTTTTTGGGGGGGGGGGGAAGGAAAAGAAATGATTCGAAAGGTAACAATCATGATTGTGGGTTTTAGGCACTTTCTTAGGATACATTTTGACCTTGGAGCGAATATGGAGGTAGTTTTGAAATACACGCGTAAGAATATTTCAAATACGAATTACTCATTGTTACAACAAAGCTTTTAGGAAGATTGTTTGACCCTGACGCAAAGCACTTGCTGGTCAAGCGCATCAGTTCTGACCCTTTGAGGCCATTTTCTTTTGAATTGCTTCCTTGCTTAAGTGGAGGATGAGTCATGTTTAATACCAGTGGTATTTTTAAACTGGTAGGGGGGAGGTGTTCTGTCTCGTGAAGTCGCTATTTTAAACTTTATTTTGTGATTTTATGGAACTGTAGAATTACTTCGGTTATGGGACTGAATAGTTGTACTAAGAATAAAAATTTGTTTATTGCATCATTATCCATAATATTTATGAATGAATGGTTTGTAACATGATATGCAACGTCTTTTCATTACGTTTGTTGTGGCGTCGATGACCATAAGCTTTGATGACTGTTAGGTAAGCCCACACTGTTCATGATGAGAGAGAGAGGAGAGAGAGAGAGAGAGAGAGAGAGAGAGAGAGAGAGAGAGAGAGAGAGAGAATGAATGTATCCTTTAATGGTTTCATTTTTAATGTGGTGTACATGTTCTAAAGCGTTTTTTATGGGAAAATTAATTAAGGACATTCTTAGTGCACACACACACGCACGCACCCACACACAGATATATATATATATATATATATATATATATATATATATATATATATATATATTGTTTTGTGCATGGATGGGTGTATATATGTTTGTTTGTGTTCAGATGAATCACTTTTCTTTTATTACATACGATAGTTTAGCACCCGAGTTTTGTTAGCATCAGATTTGAATCGCGTGGTAAAACAAACAACAAAACTTGAATTAAGGAAGAATAAGGAAATAATGAGTTTTAAGGAAGAATAAGGAAATAATGAGTGTTAAGGAAGAATAAGGAAATAATGAGTTTTAAGGAAGAATAAGGAAATAATGAGTTTTAAGGAAGAATAAGGAAATAATGAGTTAAGTGAAAGTATAAAGTTAATGAAATGACTATAACATATTATGACTAACTGTATTAAGAGCTCTCTGGCTCTTCTGGAAAGTTGAAAAGAACTAGGAGCATTTTAATTAGAATTTGGACCACTAACTAGAACTTGACACAGTCGTAAAATAAAATTACAAGTTATTTCAGATTGTAGTACAAGTAGAGCAATTTCAAACATGAATATGGATAATATCAGAAAATAGTCAAACGTACTACAACATCTAAGGTGTTTGATATGCTTCTCTTCAGTGTTTATATTTCATATGTTAGATGTTGACCCACGTAATGCGAAGAGCAAAATCCCAAACAGAATGTATTTAAATCAATAATTGCACAAATTTATTTATCCTACAAGTTCATGAAGCTCTTACGGAATCAGCTCCCTTGAAGCAGCGAGTATGGAATCCTTCAAGATCTAAAGGAGGCGTGACCTTTGTTTCTTAAGTCCCCATTTTAAAATGCAATATAGAAAATAGGAAAGCCTGGCAAAAGAGACGTTTTCTTTTTACAGATTCAAGGGTGACTCGTGCAAAATAATTCCAGCTCATGTTCTGTATCATAGATTGTATATTATTATAGAAATATAATTGTACCTCACGTTTTATTGGACTTGTTGCTAACAGACCGCTATTTTTTTTCTTTATTTGTATAAGAATGTGTAAGTTTCTTTACCATAATGCTTGGGTGAGCTTTAAGGTTATAAAAAAAATATCGTTTAAAAATCACGGTTTACTAAAAGGCCATAACTTTAATGTCGTCATTTTTACAGTAGCACTGTATCTATTGTATCTCTTTTCAGAGATGTGCAGCTGCACACACACACACACACACACACACACACGTTTGTGTGTGTTATATCTGAGTTAATTAATGCTATTGGCATTTAAACGAGAGAGGTAGGTTAAGCCCTCAAGGGGGTTGAACTCGTTTTGAAAATGTAGGAGCCATAAACACTCAATATTACCGACAACACCACGGTAGAAAATTATTCTCCTATTCAGAATTTGGTACCGCATATGTGCCTACCATATGTCGGCTGCAAGTATTCTTTTATGGAAACCTCTCGCGCACACTTGTATGAATGACATTGAAAGTTACTTTTTCCTTTGATACTTATGAATTCCTATGTAACAGATAATTAAATCAGACAAAAACTTCAGCCCTCCCAGTGTTTAAACTTTTATGTAAGAAGGTAGAAATTGAGTAACTACTACATACGTATACAAATTTCTACAGTACTAATGTTAACCCTAATTCATGGGATGCCATTTCCTTTTTCACTTACGGTGTAAAAGACATACAGAGAAATATGTTACGTAATAAGTTGTAAAAATAGTACGTGTGAGAGCTATAACTACGAGAGAGAGAGGCTGAACTAAGTGTCTATTTATCTTTCCATCTATCCATTTCTCACAATTCTACCCTTTGGTGTGTCTATTTTGTCAGGTTTGCCTCAACTCTCTCTCTCTCTCTCTCTCTCTCTCTCTCTCTCTCTCTCTCTCTCTCTCTGGCTTTTACAAAAGATCGGGGATGTTATTTGTTTGTTAAAAATGTCACATAATTTAGTATACATATGCATAAATGTTGTATTAAGTATATTATTATTATTATTGTTATTTGAAAATTAGTACTTATTATTAGGTAAATCATTTATTTATTGTACAAAACAAAGAAATACATACCATAAAAATTCTCTCATCTCAGAGAGAGAGAGAGAATTATTATTTTTATTGTTTAAATGTTATTTAATTTACAAATGAAACCTTGAAAACTTATAGTACATAAATTACATAAAAAGAATTAAACATCAACACTTATGCAGGGTTTCTCAAGGATTTGCAAATGTTTCTTTGAAAAGTTCACTTATCTGTGAATTTGCTCAACTCGAATCACGTAAGATCGAGGTATTACTGTATAACAGTGATAAATTCAGTGTAACCTGGTTTAGGTCAGTTGTCCTTCTTTACTAGAATACTTTTCTTCGGTGTGGATGTCTGCTTCTGCCAGAGATTTATCTCTTTTAGATAGAGTGGTTCGTGATGGTAGGTTTCTATTTCCTAATGGTAGCAGTTATGACTTGGGCCATCAATGGATGGTCTCTTGTTTGGCACTTTTTCATAAGTTGTATTTTAATAGAGATCTTTCATATTCACAATTGATCCCTGATCCTCATTTCCTGCCGAGAGCACAAGATTCATTGAACAGCAGCACCAGTGTGCAGTAAATGTGCTTTGCAATACATTTTCATCTATTTATTAATAGTTATATTAATTTATGTTAATTATAAGGAAGACCTCTTCTCTCTGTGGGTATTTCCCTTAACCTTCTCATACTTTCTAATGAGCACCATATTCTTTGGAAGCTTGAATTTCAAATGAATGGCCCCTTTGGGCTTGTTCCATATGAATAGGTTTCATCTTCTGAATAATAATGATTATGCCCTCCATAGTGCCAGAATCCAGATAGGCATGGGAGCATTCAGACCACCGTCTGGCAAAATCCTGCATGAAGTGCATGTAGAGACTTTGTGGGTTTGACGTTTGATGAAGTTTCAAAGGTTCCCTGGTTCCTTAACTTGCATTAATGCCATTTTCTTGTTTTTATCTTCCTGGTGTGCCATGATAGATTTCTTGCACTGAACAAAACTCTAATTAATTAAATTATGGTAGAATATATAGACAAAATTATATTTTGTAGTAGTACTTAGATTCCCCTCAATATATTTATCAGCCATTAGTTCTATGAATGTTTAATGTACAGAAAAGAGAGACATGTATTTCAGAAGTAATTTTTTCTTGGAACATGCTCCTGTGCATGAAGATGCTTTGCATATACTTATACTACACCAGCAGTTTCAATTCTGATGTTGTCTTTGGTTTGGAGGTGTCTCTCCCGACATTAAATACAAAGGAGCTTTTAATTTGCATAAATTTGGTTTCACTGAAAGAAATTAGAACTCAGAATGTGGGAAATTGTATTATTTTTAGTGATTTTTAGAGTACATTTATGTCCTTGGATTATTTTGATACCAAACACCCTTTTTGGTTATAAAAATCTTTTGATGTTAAATGTCATTTTAGGGAATTTAATGTTTTGGACGCCAACACAAAATTATTGGTATGCAAGGAGATGGGAAATGGAAAGTCTGCATAGCAGTAACCAGAAAATAACTATTGGTTTCTCATGGGTGTACAGTATTACGTCAAAGAGATGAGAAACTATCTTTCGTTGTTTCAGAATTGTAAATGCAAGAGTTTGACCTATGGATTTTTTATGGTTTTGAAACATCACCCATTTTGTAAGGACTGTTTGGTTCCCTCAAGTTCGTGGCACTTTGCAGGTTGTCTCAGCCTCAAGGAAATGAGAAGTTGTTTCCTTTGTGAGCATCTTGGTTGTGGGGGGATGGCGGGGGATACTTTCTCTTCACGATTTTCAAGTAAGTTTATTATGAAAAGCAAGATTTTTATTTAAGTTTGTGAATGAAAGTGGCTGTTTATTGATAGTTACTAGTGAAGTTTTGTAAATGTTTTTGTAGCGATGTAAGGAGAGAGTATTTATTAAGATTGGATGTTTCATTGAAAATGTTTTCAGGTGATTTTCCAAATACTGTTATTGCCAAAATTATATATTTACATCATTAATGTATATAGGTCTGCTTAAGGACTAGACTAACAGTCAAATTTATTAATGTGGTAACCCGTCAGTTGCTGTGTCATTATTATTATAATATTTTGTGCCTTTAAGCAACAAGTAATTGATAGAGCAACTTGATGGTTCAGTCATTTAATCTTCATAACATTATTCTGCATCCTTAAAGATGGGCCTTAGATTTTTACAAGAAAATAATGAACACTGCTTGCTTTGACTATATACCACCTTTTGGGTAGTTCCAGCTAACTACCAAGTTGGATTTCTTTCGTGCGGATCAGCTATATTAGAAGTCGCATTACTGAAAGTCATGTAAAACCGTGGTATGTACATAGTGTACTGCACATATGAAATATGAGTAACGTAATGATAATTTAACAGCAGACTTCCTTTCTGGGTAAAAACCACAAGTATGTCATGCAAAAAAAATTGGTAAATGGCAGGATTTACTCATACAAGGAATGAACATGTAGCACACTAAATACTGTCGGAGCATTTAAGCAAGTACAGGCAGTCCTTGGGTTATGACGGGGGTTACGGTCTTGAGACGCGTTATAACCCGAAAATAGTTGTAAGCTGGAACATCATTAAAAATCCTAAGAAAACCTTACTTTAATGCTTTTGGTGCAATAAAAACTATGTAAACTGCATTGTTATTGCATTTTTCATCAAAACCTTGAAATATTGATTATTTTGCA
The DNA here is from genome assembly GCF_015104395.2 of Macrobrachium nipponense. NCBI lineage: Eukaryota > Metazoa > Arthropoda > Malacostraca > Decapoda > Palaemonidae > Macrobrachium > Macrobrachium nipponense. The sequence continues at coordinate 37,173,801 of NC_061106.1, forward strand.
TTTTTGGTGTCATATTGCTTCTGCCAGATGAGCATTGTAGGCGTCGTAACCCTGGAAATAATTTCTGATGAATATGTATAATTGAAAAGCACCTTAACCTCGGAACGTCGTAAGCCGAACCCATCGTAACCCAGGGACTGCCTTACTAAATGTTTATCTTGTGTTCCACACGGCAGTTTCCATGTATGTACGTGGCATATGTCCCTTGCAGAAATTTAGAATTTATTTTGTCTGCACTTCAACAGCTGTTCTGTGTTTAAGAATGTTCCAGAGCTCTCTCCACAACCTTTCATTTGTTTAAAGGAAATTATTCTTTTGACTTGCTCCATGTCATTAGAATTTACTTGAGATTCACATTTCAACTTTACTGTCCAGAAAACAAAACGAGTTGTACACTTTACTATATGGAAATGACAAAGCTCGAAGGAACAGGTGTCTTGCAAAGATTGCAAAAATTAGATTCTGCAATAAAGTATTTTACAGCTAGGGATAAAGTTAACAGCTTTACCATGATTGAACAGACATGCTGCCCATTGTTGATTGAAGGCACTCTACACATGATTGTTACATTCCTATGGTTTTCACAGTTTTCTTTTTTGATTTTCTTCACTCGAAATGCCATAAATCAATTACTTTGCAACTGTCTATTGTCAGTCCTCATATTATTAACTAAAGTATATGCTGTATAGGTACATGCAATAACTCTGTTATTATTGTAATATATTATCATAGGCAAAGATATGACGCACATTACTGTGCTGTAGTACAATGAATATTCAGTAAGTATAGAAAATGGCATGGGAATATTCACCTTTGTGCATTAGTATTAGATATGTAAAGCATTGTAAGATAAAGTCTCGAAGATAAAGTCTTGAAATAAATAATGTAAAGCATTATTTTGGGTGATTATACTTTATCTTGTAATGACTATTTTTGAAATAATTGCCAAGAAATTTGTTTTTATAGAATGAGGTTTAAAGGGAAATTAATACAAATGCTTAGGAACACAATTCACACTATTTATTTTGTTTGAGAAATCACAACACATGTATATTATTTCAGTATCCTCAGTAATATTTCTAATCATTACACAAGAACTGTACAGACTCGTTCAAATAAAAACACAGGTATCAGTTGCGAGAGGGGGGAGTGAGGGAAGGGCTGCCCAATGGGAAAAAAGGGCACCTGCCCAGAGCGTTCGAATGAGGGGTGAAGGGTGACTGCTTGAGGTGAGGGGCGACCTAGCTCATTGTATGGGTGAGCACAGTGGACGTCACACCCACATCATTAGTCACAAGTCAGCTGCACCCCCATACCCACAGTAATAACAATATTCATTATTGACATGCCAGGTATTTAAAACAATACCAAAAGAACTGAGTACTAACATCCCCGGACATGAGGTTGTCATTCTGCTGGCAGGCAGGCAGGCAGCAGATCTGTCAGCCTTCTTGTGACAACGGGGTTTGTATGTAGGCATGGGAATGCGGGCATGGGTTATTAGTCTTTCTTTTAGGACTAACAATCCATGCCTCTCAGGCTGCAACAATGGATTCATTAAAGCTCAACAGCGAGAAGCAGAGAGACCTTCCGTGCCCATAACGGAAAAAGTGCAGTAACGGCAATAAATATTTTAAAAATATATGAAACATCTGGTATAAATTACAAAAACTTATTTATGTATTCTACCCACATGGATACCTGCCTACCTTCAGAGCAACATACGACTATCCTCATTTTTATCTCAACATACAGAAACTAAAACTGCACTGACGTCAAACATAGGCTGGTAAAAAAAGTGTCATCAAGTCCTAGGTAGCTCAGAGCACCACCCAGGCGGAAGCCTAAACCTATGGTTTCACTTTATACATTAAAAAAAATTATAGCGGACTGTAAAGAAGCTGGCCACGAGCCTATGGTCATGGGAAGCTGTCTGGGGAGGCAGGGTGAGGGTGGAGGGGTTTGAGATTCTTCTCTCTCATAAGGGAGTTTCAAGAAGGTGAAGGAGAAAAGCTATGTACACACAAAATGCTTTCAAAATATAAGCTATAAATACGGAGAGGAACGTGAGGTAAACTAGTCATGGATGGAATACGGTGCCACACACGTCACCAGCGACAGCGCTTGCACCCCGACCCTAGCCGAAGGTGAGAAACGTAGCTACACTATCTAAAAGTGTATTAACAAAAAATAAAAGTGAGAATAAATAATTCACATTAATTAATAACATAAGAACATTTCTAATATAAAAATGATTGGAACAAGACACGTTAGGTACTGGGAGAGGTTGGGTGAGACTGCCAGCTGGGGGTAGGGTAGGGGGAAGGTGAGGAGATGTCATTGATGTAGATAGCGGTATCTTATTGCTACCACCACTACCACAACCACCACCATCACCATTAACACTGGCTCACCATCACCACTGCCACTGCACCCACCACCACACGCACCATGGGAAAGACTGGGAGGGGAAAGGGTGGGGGGGCCTGGAGCCACGGGGGGACAACACATTAACAATGAGATCATGCGGCACACCGACCCTTCCCACGGTACCCCGATACGCTCACTCTAACACTAGACCACCACACCCATGGCACACTTATGATACATTCACAGTAAACACAGTCACACCCTTGCACCAGTGGCACCTTGTGTACACAGCATTCATCAATCAGAAGTGGTGCCTATGGTAGTAAATGAGCTGCAGACATGGTCTGTGGTAGCCATGGGGCCAAGAGAAGGGGTGGTAGTGTAGCTAAGGTCAGCACCCAGCACCACCACCCCTACACACCAACCACCTAGAGGAGTTGTCAACACTAAAATATGCACACTACTACTGGTTCTCTCTTCTTATTGCTTAGTAAGTCAAAAAAAGGAGCCACAGCTGAAAATGTATTCAATGTCATCATCATCTGAAGTGTGGATGAGCTATTGACTTTCACATATTATTGAGGCGAAAACATTTATGCCAAAACATTATAACTTGCATAGATTACACTCGTTTTGATTTTAATTTCTCCTAAAAACAGTTATCATGTTTGCCATCAAGCAGGTGGTCTGATATGTTTGTCAGGGTCACGGCAACATTGAAGCACTATTATTAGCCATAATACTGACAAGCTTACTAGGGAAGCTACTACAAGACTTTAGCATTTCCTCAGTGCTTGTCACTTATCTGGCAAACACCTTGAATAATATTTAGCTGCCTGAGCTGCACCAGTATGTTATATTTTCTCATGTTCCCAGCCTGAGCTACTATGGAATAATGTCAGCACGGTCTGAAACTGTTACAACTATAACCTCGATGTAAACAAACAACATACAGATAAAACTGCAGAAATGCATAAAAAGTTAACCCTGGAAAAGTATCTGGATTTGAAGGATTTGATGGTCCTTTGAAGTATAATTCGTTCATAAAAATTATTTGGAAAAAACTATTCACTATAGATAAAATTATGTAATCTCCCAAATTCTCCCTTCCCCAAAGACATATTACAAATTTACATCTGGTTAGTTAACATAACCAAGAAACATCTAACAATATATATTCTTGTAAATAACAAAGATCATACATACAACCAACATTAATGACAACCATACTCTGTCATACCATCCCTTCAAGGCCCCACAACAACAACCCACCCAAGCAACATAAACAGTACTTCTTTCTATCCCTCATAACACATCACATTCACACTATAAACTATACATTTTTCCCTGCTGAAACTACTACTGTACCATAAAAAAAGTTACAGTAGACACTACCTAATGCGCCGCTCTCTGCTGTATTTGACAAAATAACATGTCCAGTTTCCCTAACATACGACCTATGGCTACCCAGCTTATAGACAGTGCTGACACATACCTTGCATCATATTGTAAAATATGGCTTGATATTTATCAACAGGCAATTTTGAAAGTTTTAATTTCAATTTAAACAATGAAAAGAGTAAAATGATATCCTTGATAATTGTCAAAAATGAGAAATACCTCTGAATACATAGAAAGAGATTACAAACCAGATTCATGATACAATATGATGGGGTTAATACAGCTCGGCACCTTACCCTGACTGTCTCCTGCTTGTGGGCAGACACCAGCTCTCTCAGACAGTGGATACAAGAGTTACGTATCAATCAAGAAGTGGATACAGACGCCAGATGCAAAGCCATGGCATTCAGAATTATATAATTATTTGTCAATATCAAAGTAATTAATTAATTCAACACAGTCAATATTATAATCTGAGCAATCAGAAGTCCTTGAAACTATCATAATGAGATTCTGAGGTCTACATTCAAGAGTTGCACTTAAGTCAATTTATTCACTAACAATATAAAGCTACCAGCAGATGAACTTAACATACATTATGGTGCCATTTTTATACTTTACTATTTGCTGAATAATTGGACAAACTAGTGAACAAAAAAGTTGGTGCACATATTCAGCGAGCATGTGAATAAAGTTCAAGTGACATCACAATCCACTTTGAGTGCATGTGCTGGTAATATGAGCCAGGCAAAGGTGCCAATTGACTTAAGTGTGCCTCCTGCTTTAGACCTTCTCATATAAGTGCCTACTATGACATAGAAAGTACCCTTGAGATATTTCATGGCTTAACAAACTGTATCAAATAGTCTGTGACAATTTTGTATTAAGGGGGTTTAACTACAAATTATTAAACTGCAAATGTGGGTGGTTGATATAAACAAGTGTGTTAATATCATTTCAAAAAACATCTGTCAACACTGTGCGCATGAATGATTGATGACTATATTGCACCAAAAGAGTATTGTGCTGTCCATATAAAAGGGTCTGGCTTCTTAATACTAGACTTTACATTATCTGTTGGAAGGAACTGTCTCACACACTCTTCTCCTTCTTCAAGTGTCTTCTCCATTGTCTGCCATAACTTTCTCATTTTTTCCTTGTGGACACTAAACTGGACTCTGCTTTCAACACACACACAATCACACATTTCTGCATCACAAGTTTATCTGACTTAATGTTTGTCATGATAATTTCACAGTGGGTAAGCTCAATTCATTATTGGCAGGACCTTCCAGTATTATTGTTCACAGTTCTATGGATTTCCAGCCACCAATTCACTGTAGAGGACTATGCCCCCAAATCACTGTTACAACTTAATCATCATCATTGTCTCCAGTTTTACTACTTGGGAGGAAGTAACCCTTTCCTGCCTGTTTAACCAGAGTGGTTCCTATCATTTGTGAGCTGTGTTGATTCCGCTCCCAGCGGTAACATCAGTCGGCCTCTTACACGGCTCATGAGATCACTGGCCAATATTGGTGCACAATGCAGGAATGGTGATGCAACAGTTAACACTGTTCACTGGGGGAAGGAGTGCTGCACTGGTGCATCACAATGCTTAGCAATTATTATTACCCTGTCATATATGGCTAACACTCCCTTCTCCACACACAAAGAACAGTTTACAAACAATTAGTCACTGAAAGTACTGTACCACTACTCTCCTTCACCTTATCACTTGACAGTGAAGACATGGAAGTGGAGCTTACCAGGTGCTCTAGGGTAACAAATATATAAAAAAGCTAAAACAAGGAACTGACACTGAGACAATACAGTGAGCATGGGAAACAGTGACAACTATTTCCTTTACATGGCTAGTACGCTACACCAGAGTACTTCTATCTGTTACTATCCTTGCACCTTAAAATCCCCCAAAACCCATTCCCATACTGGTTTGCTTGATGCGCTCCAGCATGGCATTTTGGGAGTAACCTTGAGTGTAGGGGGAATTTGCGTAAGGGGACGGGTAAGGGAAACGTGGAGAGGGTACATGGAACCCGGGTGTAGTGGGTGGATAGGGAAACGTTGAGTGACCAGGTGGAGGGTAACTGGGAGTAGCATCACTATACTGTGAATATGGGTATGTCATACCCATCGAAGAGTGTAGAGCACCCATTGGACCCATTGAGGACCCACTCATACTTGAGCTCATGGGTGTTGGTGAGCTCATCAGGCTGGGAGAGCCCATAAAAGATGAACCCATTGGAGGCGTGGCAGCTAACATAGAGGGACTCATGATATCTGGATATGAGGAGTGTGGAGGTGGCGGCCCAGGAGCAGTTGGAGGAGGTGCTGGGGAGTAGGAGGTGCTGTACATGGAGGGGGAAGGGGCAGGAGCACTGCTAGTCAATGACGACACACTAAATGAGCTTGTTGATGCCTGTGGTGAACCTAGATCGTAAGCACTACTGTATGACATAGTGGTACTAATGCTGCTATTTGCCAGTGAGCTCACACTGAAATTTGTACTGAGGTTTGTACTGTTAGAGCTGTAGTGAGGGGAATACGGATGTGAAGATTGTGGGGGAGCCATAGTGGGAAGATGGGTAAGCCGAGGCTCCTGAGCTGCTCCCCCCTGGGTAGCTCTGATAGGTGGAGGTGGGCGGAACATGACCAGGACTGAAGGGCGCTGATCCCGTAGGAGGGCCAGGAGTAGTAGGATTAGAGCAAGGGGCAGAATTAGAGTGAGCAGAATGCTGGCTACTTGTCTCATGCTCATTCAAGCTTGGTATCTGGTCCACTAATGACTCAAGACCTGACAAGCTCTTAGATGCTACATCTCCCTTATTTGTAACAGTTGGTGACTGCCCAGGATGTATGGGAGGTTTCACCATAGATGGAGAATGAGAAGCATTGGAAGGATACGAAGGATAATTCTGGTATGAGCTGCCATCTACTGGAGTGGTTGGGTTAGAGAACTGGCCTGGCATCGTAGGGGTGAGCTGAGGCTGGTCCCTGGAGGTTAGTGGTACAGATGCCTTGCCATCCTCTTGATGTTGATGACTTGGGGTGAGAGCTGCTGAACTCTGAGTATCTGAAGCACCAATGGACATATCTCCCTCAGGCATACTACTTGGAGGTTCGAAGTCTGGTTGAGCCATCATTGGAGAAGCTGGGGGTGACGCTAATAAATGATGATCTTCTTCCACCTTCAGGTCAGTTGGCGTATCAGCCTGTTGACTGTATGGTGTTGTTCTTTGTGGGGGTTGATTGTTGACAGGACCAGGAGAATATCCCGGAGACTGGCCAAACTGCTGTGGAGTTGGTCCTCTAGGAACCATTGCAGCAGTATGGCCAGGGGTCTGATTGCCTGCATTATGATTAGGGGTGAGGCTCCCGCCACCATGTACTGGAGTGTGACCTCCATACTGGGGAGAGAACGTCTGAGCACCAGGGTTAGGACTAAATCCTCTAGGAGACATCATTCCATTCATGTGTGACATTCCCACAGACTGTGGTGGTGGTGGTTGTTGACTTAATGGTGGCTGTTGAGTCAGCGAGGACTGCTGACCCAGTGGTTGCTGTTGACTTAGCTGTTGTTGTTGACTTAGTTGTTGCTGTTGTAAATGATGTTGTGGATGATGTGGATGAGTTTGATGAGGTTGATGGGGCTGATGCACAGCTCCTTGCTGCTGCTGCTGCTGTTGCTGAGCCAGCAGCATTTCTTTTAGTGCTCTTGGTTTCCGACCAGGTTTCTTAGGAGGTGGAATTGTACCATCTTCAAGTACTTTCTTTGGTCGCCCTCTCTTTTTCTTAATGGGCTCTTCACCATTGCACATAAGTGGATCAAAGCTTTGTGGCCGAGGCCGAGGACGGGGAGGGGCATTTGGATCATCAGGTGTCTTTTTGGGTCTGCCTCTCTTTTTTCTGATTGGTATTGTCGGACAGTCCAATCCTTCGAGCTGTTCTCTTGTCATCCCATTCAAGTTATATAATGTACGAGGCATTTCTTTGCCAAGGTCGTCTTCTTCCATATCATCACTGAGCTTGGTCGAAACGTCTGGTTCTTCCTTAATACTAAGCAATTCCTCCCCAATATGTGGAGATTCTCTGTGGTCTGGCGCTGGTGGACACATGTCTCTTGGGGGGCAAAGTTCTCTTGGTTGACACATGTCTGGAGGAGGACACAATTCTCCCGGTTGACCTTCACAGCCAAGTTCCATCTTTTCACACCCTTCTGTTTTGAAGGACTTTGCTTTTCCATTAACAAACGTAATTTCCTCCTCATTCAGTTCATCAAGGTTGCCTTTTATAAAGTCTCGGAATTTCCGCAGAGCAGTGTAGAAGGGTACCTTATCTAGTGCCCGTGGAAGCTGTGCGCACCGTGCCGATGATGATGGCATCACCCAAACATGCTGTAAGAAAGAAAGTGATTATTACCATAAGTGTCATAATGAGTTATTAGAATATTCCCCTCTTATCTCCATCTATAAACACTATGTTTGTTATGAATGTTGCTGTGAAGCTTAATCATTAAAATAGATTTTTCAAAGGGTTTTCCTTGCAAATTATGTAATTTTTTATTTTTATTTTGGAAGGCTTTAACCTTAATACAGTACCGGTAAACACATGAAGATAAACTTTTTATGGTTCAAAGACAGTTTTAGTAATGTTCTTATAGAATATTCCTTAAACAATACAAAATCATTCCATGGTTAACAGTGAAATTCGATGAGGGATTTCGACTTTTGAAAAGTTTATTAATAGATTTAACAATAGCAGAAAAGAATGCATGCCGGTCTGTAAGAAAAGATTAATCTCATAAACATGTTTCTAATGTATTTTTGTTTGTCACTGCAAACAAAAAGGAGACCAATCAAAAGCTTATACTAGATATTTTCAGCCTTCAAAGGTAGTTCTATATTAATGTTTTCTTGAACGTTTAACACAAGTCCAGTGTAAGCAAAGTTACAGTATCACATCTGCAAAGGTTAAAATGTTTAATACGTATTACGTAAAACTGTGTACAAACTAAAAAAAAACTGTGGTTTGAATTAATCTATGGTTAGGCTCTATGAAATAAAATATGTTAATTTTATAATTGAATGGTGAAGAAACAGAAAAACTACAGACCAAGTTGAATTGGCTCAGTGCAGAAACCAGACTGTTGAACTACAGTGCTGCATAAATAGGTTTTTGGTTTGTTTATTCAAGTATATTGTATTACATAATAATCATAGCTATTAGTAGTATCACATAATACTTAAGCTTTTTTTTTTAGTAAGAAATGATATTGGTGTATAGTATTCCCTTTTGGGGTCTAGTTTAAATTGGATTCCTAGTTTTCACTAATTTTTAATGTTACTAAAAATTTGAGTATTAACTGTATATTCCAAATTGCAAAGATTTAAAGTAATAATTTTGTGGAACATAATCTAAAGCTTAAAACTATAATTTACAAATGAATCATATCACTCTAATTTAGTAGATACTAATAAGGATAGCTGTCTGTGAAGTTAGAAAATTAATTGTTATTTTACTTAGGTTATGAATGATTTAAGCTAACAAATAAATTTTCTCTTGTATGGGTTTTAGTAATTATTCTGCCACTCAGTTTGCATGGTTTCTCAAAAAAGTTTTCCTTTTTAAATGACTCCTATGTAGATGTTATAGAAATGGTTTTTTATTATTTCTTAAATAACTTTACTCACAGTGCGAGTTCCTTCAATTTTTTCTGGTTGTCTTCCAAAAGTAAATTCTTTCTTCCCAGAGAAGATTTCATAGATTCCTTTTCCGTTAAAGACTGCAATTCTAGGCTGGAATCGCTGAAGTTTTGATAGAAGTATCTGTCCACCTGATGAATTTAAAGAAAACAATGAATTAATAATTGAATTACTAAACTTTAACTTTATTTCCAAAAATGTTGTCATTCAATTAAAAAACTGGCAATCAGATAAGTTTCTTTGAAACCTGATACGATACAGATGGTCTATATGTACAGTTTGTTATCTGTGTACCATTACAAGACTCATTTAATGGAAGTGGAGTTTGTGTTTAGATATATTTACCTTCTTTTATTTCCTTCCTGGTTAAGTCAGCTGAACCTCTTGTAGTTCTGGCAACAATATTGGTGAAACCAATTCCATGTTCTAGGAGCCTGAAGTCATCCTCAGATGTGAGAGGTTCCGGAATTAAGCCAGACAGGTACAAACATTTCCCTGGAAATATTGAAATTGCCCTTAATTTGGTGGAAAATTAAATGTGCAGCATCCCTTAATTTATGTAGTTATCAGATTATGTATATTTTACTATTTATTCATCAACAGCTGCTCATCTTTTACACCATTTACACAAATTGTATTTATTTTACAAGCTTGAGAAGTCACATGTAAAAATTGAAGTATCTGAGTTCTATTATTGTAGTAACATGAAAAAAATTCTATATCTCTCTCTTATTGATATTTTTTACTTTAGAATTGGGGTAAAACTTATACTAAGTGCAAGACAAATGCTTGTTTGTTGCTGTGATAAGAATCTCTCTCTCTCTCTCTCCTCTCTCTCTCGCTCTCTCTCTCTCTCATTCTCTCTCTCCTCTGCTATAATATATATATATATATATAATATATAATTAATATATAAATTATATATATATATATCATATATATATATATATATATATATATAATATATTATATATCTATAGAATATATATAGAATATATATATCTATACTCTATATATATATGTATATACTCTATATATATATATATATATATATTATATATATATATAATGTGTGTGATTTTCATAATAGAATTCTATCCTAGATAAATAATAAAATAATATAAGTACAGTATTTAAAATTAGGTTGGAAAACTTGAAATAAGGTTTGCCTCACTGAACTATTTACCTGCATTTATGCAAATGCATATGCAATTACATGTCAATACGTATTCTCTTTTGTACAGCCATTAAGTATATGTACATATTTATTATATATAATAACCTCCAGGTAGTTTCCATATACCGCATATTGAGGTAAATTTGTTACATCAGAAAGTTTAGAGTCTGGAAAGTTCAATATCCCCCACCCCCCAATGAATTAATGAATTTAACAGAAATGCTCCAAAACCTGTTGCAAACTACCTAATATGCACATTGCTTATGTTTTTTTTTAATTATTTACAACGTGGGTTAGCATGCAGAATGGGAAAGCCATCAGAGTAACCTTGCCAATTTTAAAGGTATCCTGAATAAAACTGAGACTTTTGGAGACTGTTTTGTAAGGAGGATATAAGCATATAAAAGAGTTTTACTTATCTCAGATAGCCTCTATCTAAGAATTTATTCTTCTTTCAATCAAGATACCATCTAATGTTGCCAGTTATATGCACCTCAAACTGTATAATTATTTATGAAGCTTGAAAGTTAATTATCACTGATATCATAAATTCAGGTCATAAAATTAAAATAATTTTTTTAGCTATAATGTGTAACAATAAAATAAATTTGGTAGATATATACACTTAATATGATTACGTAAATGCCTTTGTTTTAAAAAAGATCCTTATATATCCGTAGTATGTAGATGTCCATATATTGCTAATCTCCAAGAGCTGTAGCACTTTTCATACTAGTTTCTCTTCAGTTTGTTATTCTTAAGCTGAAGAGACACACTTAGTGTTAAAGCTCTTGAAGACTAATAGACGATTTACATCTTTATACATATAATGTAAATTTGGTTCAGCCTTTTCAATGGTGAAGGTTTGAATAAATGTGGAATTGTGTAAAATGAAAAGTGGTAATTCAAAGTTTGGATTCTCATTTTAGGTTGTAAAATATAATATCCATAATCTCTTTATCAAAGTGTTTATGTAAATTTCCATATGTTTATCATCTAACATAATTAGTATGTGCTTGGAGAGTGTCAAGTGAGATTGGAACCCTTAACCCAGGTACATAAACCCTTCCATATAGTACTTATCAGTGAAAAGGTGGAACATTGTTCCATGAGTGGGCAGTAGATTATAGATATACGTACAGTGTTCTAACATTGCTACAATGATGGTTAATCTTTACAGGAGGAGATAATAAAATCCTAGTTCATAATCCTTGATGAAATTTATAATGACTCCAAATTCTACATAAATTCATTGAAGACCCTTGTCCAAAATGATGAGTCTCTGACAGCTATATTATCCAGTAATGTTTCAACTTCCACAGCTGAATTGACATTTTATTTTGGATTCCTACAGTGCTCTTACTGCCTTTAGGTAATTTAGCCCATGTAATCCAACTATACTTATATAAAATCCAATTTTGTTGGTTGCCAACCCACGTTGGCATCAGATACAACGAACAGGCAGATGTTGTTCCTCACACTGATATGCAGTGGTCAATACAGTTGTCAATACAGAGGGAAAAATTAAATGAAATTCTTTCTCTGACAAGAACTTAAGATATCAGAAAATCATCTGTGGGCTTTTGGCATCTTTATGACATGCCCAAGGCTTAGTTGAGTAGCTGATGACAGGTCCTACTCATTTAACCCATATGTACTTACTGCTGGATGATGGACCACTAATGTGTGATTATTGTGATTCTCTCCTTACTGTGGAGCATATGGTAGGGTACCTTAAGTAGAGTATTTCAGATTCTGCTGAAGTTTTACATAATGACTTTGATGTAAATATAATATCATGGGACTTTGTAAAAGGGGATTAACCTTTTTCCATACCTAATCATTGTTATCAGCCACTTAGTTAATACGTAGTAATTAATTTTCTTATTTTATTTTTAATGATTCTCATTACATCACTGAATAACCAAACTATTAAGTGCCAGATCATCAGACCAAACTTTCATAAATCAAATCAAATCACAGATTGTAATGTTGGAGTTACTTTAGTTTCAGTGGTTAGCAGTAGATAACTGAGGCAGAAATATAAGTTCCTATAAGCTCACTGAATGAGCTTTTCACGTGGGAAGTATGAATTACCTGAAATATTTTAAAGTGTTCTAAGATTTTCATGAAATGTAGGAAAGGATCTTGTATCCTAGGATACTTACTTCTTGTTGGCTAAAACAGAAATATTGCCGTCTTTGTTTCCATAATGTATAGTACACGATTGATATCTTACTCTCTATTTACTGAGTACTCTTGGAAGTTTGCTATCAGCGGTGTGATACTATTTGGTTTGGCACTGCTGACTTTTTCACTTGGTTACTTGTAAATCTAGATGGAAATGGAATCATGAGTTTTCAAATGTGCTCCTGTTAGCCCTACAAATCCCTAATCATTACATTCATTACATGCTTTATGTGCTATCAGAAAAAATTGCATAGTATATGAATACAGTATAAAAAAATATGATTAGAAACCTGAAGCCAGTTCAGTGCTAGAGAGACTTGTATTCAGCTGTATTGGGTGTGCCAAATATGAGCAGTTTTCAACTTCCACAACCAGTGCAGAACAACCAGGCAAAACATTATCTCCACACAGATCCAGTGTGTTTGGTGCATCACAAAAGAAAAAGCCAGATTGTGCCAGTAGTTTAAAAGAACTGTGTTTATGCAAAAGCACAGTTGTTAGATTTCACCGAGAACTCTTTAAAAGCAGGAATTCACAAAAGTTAGATTAAATATAGACATTTTTTTCAGATTTTACTGTTACAGTACTGTATTTCATTTAGTGTCACCATTTCCATAGATTAGTATCATTTAAATTTAAATAGAGCTGCCATATAATTTTACACGTATGCACGCACACATAGATATATATACGTACATACATATTGTGTATATATATATATATACACATACATAAACATACACACACAAAGTGATATGCATACCTATATATGAGCATAATTAGCCTAGTAATATGTATACTGTAGGTACATCAGCTAATTCTCAGGTGTTCAAAATCAAAGGAAGATAATTCTATGCTTTAATCCTTTGCTAAATGTCATTCTTGTGCAAAGCTGTGTTTCAATTGTTGGTATCAAGTTGATTTTTATCTATAACAGAACTATAAACATTACAGTATTACAAGTTTGCCACATCACAAGTAGCTGTGTTTTGGTTATCATAAATTAATTTATTTTCTGTTCAAACACGTAATCTAAAGCAAATTTATTGTATGAGTAAAAGTCAGGAAGGAAAGGTTGATGTACTGACTTGGTATTTTAGTAGCACTGTTGTTGCCCTTTTCATATATTGTACAGTATCCCCAAAAGTTTGAAAAGCTACGTACATAAATTCAGTTTTTACATAAACATATATATATTTTTTTTGCCCATTCAGTATTCTTGTGTTTTCATCAGTTATTGCCAAAATACATTGTATTTAAAAACATGAGAATTATCACTGTACAATATATGTGTTTGTCATTTACTTCATAATAACATTGAATGTAATATGACTGTTTTGTGAGGAGCATCAATACACATTAATGAAAACATTTACCCAAATGAAAACATTTACCCAGGGATTATGTGTACAGCAGTAAATTTTGGTACATTTCCTTTCTTTGTTTGGGCAGTGATAAGCAAGTGAGGTTATTTTATTATCTGTTGAAAGTTACAAGTGTCATATTAAACATCCATTATATATTGATCATAAAAAATTAGTACATTATTTTGTGCGTGCGTGTGTGTGTGTGTGTATGTATGTGTGTGGGTGGGTGTGGCAGTATAATCAGAAGATGGCGCCTAAGAAATGAAATTAATTTTTGCAGACGTAGCCTAAAAATGTATAAATTTTAAAACAGGTAGTACCTGTATTAGTAAACTTGGAATAGTTTTTCATAATTAGAAATGCTTTCATAGGTGAGTTAAAGTAGTTAATTGTATCTGAAACATTATTTCACCAATTTTTTAATATTTCCACAATAAGATAGCAAATATTTTCAAAAAGAAATTTTGAGAGTTTTGCATGTTCATCCTCATTTTCAGATAGGATCTTCATGACTGAACTCCCTTTTGTATGAATACCTGTACTCACAAACCTCTTGCAAAGACTTTCAATTCATGTTTTAAAAAAAAGTGCTAAAAGTGATTTTGAAAAGCAAACAGGTTCTAGCAGTGCACAGTCGCAATTCATTGTCATATTACTCACCAATTGGTAGCTGATAGACATCACTACGCCGTGTGACAGAGTAATTATTTTTATCTTCCTCAAAGCCTGTAAATATATTTTTGCTCATATTGCAGTCTTATTTAAAAGAAGAGAAGAAGCTCTATAACTATTGAAAGATTTGTGATTCACTTTAGATAATTTTCATATGGTGTACTGCACAGAACAGTTAACATTACCAGTTTCTGTAACAAACTGGTGAAGTTTAGTTTTCCAGAATTTTTCATGTAAACTTATGCACTGTATCAATGATATGGGAATATGTATATAAATGGCCATCTACACAGTTACCGCATATTGAATTTCATATATAATAAAGTGATATAATTTTGAAGTTTGCCCATTTAGGTGAAGGAATAAGGTATGAAAAGTAACCTATTTGCAGCTATTAGAACCTAATGCAGTAATCAAACATCATTGTCACCCTTACTAACATGTGAACATTTCCATTGATTTTTCATTCTTTAGTAACACCTGGTAAGTTTCCCATATTTCATTTGCTTTGTTTACAAGAAATTTTTTATTTTGAAAGATAGTATTTTACGCCCAATATTCATCTACTGTAACAAGTTAGTTGGCAGATTGTTTCACAAAAGTATCTGTAAAATGATAGCAAAAATTTGAGTGGGTGATGATATGTTCTGTGTTTTTGAAAATAAAAAATGCCTGTAAATTCTTGTATGAGAAAAACTAATAATTAAATTGCTTTTGCCACATTGTACTTCTGAGTCCTCAGCTACCCCAAGGCTTGTTTTTTTGTAAGTTAATTTTAATGCTATACTGTTTGCCACAGTACTTTGAAAGTAAACTATTTTGATGCCATATAGTATCATGATTTGATAGGCCAATCAATATAATTTTATATTACAATATTTGCTACAAGTTATCCATTTTAGTAATTTTGACCTTCCAGAATAACATGCTAAGGTGGTTTTTTTTTTATCGTTATTTACTGTACAATCAGAACTAACTAAATATTTGATAAAGAGAGTAAGTGAGGAAAAACATTTTAATGTAGTGTGAGTAGTACAGTACTGTATTGACTTCAGGAACTGAGGCTCATAGTTATAGAGTTATTTACTGGCAACATTAGTTTAAATGAATTATAAGAAGTTTTTGATATTTTTTTAAGGTTTAGTCACACTAGACGGTTACAAACTACCATATTCAGTTATCACGATGTCATTGATGCTTCCCTCCAGTAATCATTTAGTCTTTATGGTTCTGATTATTTTACAGAAGCCCTATATCAAATTTTTTGATAATTTAATGAACTTGGTTTGAGGATTTTGCATGAGCCAGAGTGTTCAAGGCAGAGACAAAACCCTTAATATAACTTACACATAATATATATAGTATATATATATTAAAATGATAAGTAATGAATTTTCAAAACAGAAGAAATAGCAATTGAAAATACTGTACTTTGAAAATAATTTTGTTATATAAAATTTTAATGGTACTGTAATTACTGTTTAAATACCAAACTTAAGTTTTCACATCTTTCGACCATCATTAGGAGAATACAATAACAATATCTTAAACAATGAAGTGTGAATGATTTGCATTACAGAATTATTTGTGAATTAACTAGAACTGTAATCTGGTACTGATCCAATGAAAACAGCATGTCTCCTCCTATAGATATGGTCTGGATGTTATAAAAAAACTTACAGTAAAACAGAAATGTACAAAACAAAATTTGTTTGAAAACATGACCAGTGTTGCTGGTTGTAAACCTTCTTTGATCTGAATGATATACATAGAGTAGCTTATTTCATCTGCATAATTTATGAATAAAGCAGCCAATTCTTATGAAACATTTTCAGAAACTTGAGAAATTACTAATAATGAGAGTCATTTAAGAGTCAAATTTTGGTCCAACGTGCTGCTTCTGGATATCCAATTTGTAATATTAATCTATATGACATGCCTCAGAATTTCTCTTGCAAGAGAAAGAGAATTCATTCATTCATTTGACTTTACAGAACAGACTAGTACATCATGAGATGTTGAACAGGACTGTGCTGTCTTAGCTTTCCTTTTCATTACGTATTACAATTCCAAAAGTCCCTTCCTGCAACACTGGACATGTTCTCTTGAGTTTTACCTTGATTATTGCAGGATGCTATCAGGACAGGTATTGGGGAATAAATTTAACATTAGTTGCAGAGCAATAGAAATTTTTTTTTCAATATTGCACCATTTACAGATTGATATCTCAATTGTATGAATATGACATATTAAATTTCACTTAATGATAAACTAAAGATATAAATATATTCACAAAAATGTACAACATTTTATATTTCATTTGTAAAACTAGACGATTAAATACCACAATTGATATCCAAATGCAGCAAATAAATCAAAGTTGGAAGTCAAAGCACAGCTCTTACAGAACTTAGAACTGTAAAAGCTTAATTACTAAACGGATTATACATGATACAACTTTTCTGTTCTTGCATCAGAGCGTTTGGAATAGTTTTACAGATCTGTTTCTCAGCATTCTGCTCAGTCTGCTGTTAGGGGAACTTGAAATGGTGCAGCACGTATTTTACAAACTCCTTTGGAAATTTTTCTCTTTTGCTATTATGACCCAGTAGTGTGGATGAAGAGAAATTAGATTTTGCAGTGTTAAAAACTTCTTTTCTTCTGTGTCAAAATAACTCCATAGTAATAAGACTAGCTTTAATTTATGTAAGACTGAAAAATGCAGATACTGTTGTCACAAATCTCACAAAGTAGATGAAGAATTGATTTGAGAGAATATGCGCAGTTTTCATGTCATCACTTGGCCATGTAAATAATTATTACTATCTATGATACATATCTTTCATTATAGAAAGGGTTAAATGTCCCGCGTAGAATTCGTTATATCTGATCTACTGTGGCTCATGCTAAATCCCACTATAATGTTGTATGGATGATGTCATTTACCCCAACAGTTGGCTTGAAAATCACTCACATCTGACAACATTATACTGAATATATAACTGTATAGCCGTACCATAAACATTTATGGAATCATATGAGAAATTGTATACTGCTCATTTACTGGCATGTATACAGTATGGTCTAAGAACCGAGATCCAGAGAGGCAAGGCCTTAATGTACATTACCTTTACCACAAATATAGCAAATACTATAATATGCCCTACTCTAAAGTTCCAAATGTTTACACTGTCTCACAAAACTTTTCCTAGTGATTAAGTAAAAGCTATATTACCCAAAGCCACGTTTCACCCGTAATTGAATCATGCTTTTTCTTAGTCTTGTGCATACAATCTGTGCCTTTATCTGCTACAGTTAGTACGGCTATGGTCATTCACCTATTAGGCCTGGAACATTTAACAGAAAGCGTTGGTGCCTTTTTAAAACTAAAGTGAATGAAGGACCAAAATGAAAGCTGAGATTGACACACTAAGAAAGGCATTGTGCACTCAATTTAGTTCCTGTGAGTAAAGAAGGAGTACTTAACCTAGGTCAGTCATTTCTGGTGCTTCTAGTAAGTATTAACTGGCCAAGATAATATAATACAAATATCGACTTTATTCTAATGTGCACATAAATGCAACATAGTTCAGTGATAATTAAGCTTAAAAATATGACAGCCCTTATTATGCTGCACGAGGTAGATAATAACTACATATGTACAAAAGTGTCATCTATTGCTAGACATCTGAAAAGGAGTGATTTACTTCGTAGTTTCAGTAGATTGCAATGGAATAAATGACTGGAAGAGCAATCCCAATTAGAAATGAAAGTAAAACATAACATTTAAAAAAAAGGGGGAGAAATAATTCCGTTAAAAAATATATACTCACAGAAGTGGTTTCCAGGACCAGCGTAATGGTGTCCTTTATATGCCGCAAACAAACCTGGATTTATTCCGATCTGGAATGGGAATTTAGAAATCTTCATGTTACCATGATTATACTGTTCATCCGGGCACGGGCCCATTGGTTGGATATAATCTCGTATCTACTGCAGCCTCTTTATTTAAAGTATTGCTTTATCAATGTTCCTCATTTATGAGAGGCAAATATTCAGCAAGGCCAGTAAAACAAATTATATCCTCATAATTCTCAAACCTGGAATCAAGTCTTAAAGGTTAGAGAATTAAAAAGTTTCGACAGACATTTCAACACACAATTACTTATTACTTTGCCAGATATGCACATTACAACAATAATAACACATGGTATTTCTCACTATACACATGCTTTTATACTTAATACATATTATTTTTGGGGTAAACTGACCTTCATCGTCTTTTCCAATGCATAACATCATGAAAAGAATGTGAGGCTGTCATGGATTTACATTAACCACAGAGTCAAGTACAGCTGCTCAGTAAGGGTTGCTACAGCAAAAGTCTATTAAAACCGTCCTCAGACTTGGTAAGCGACGCCATTAAATAAACACATGGTAATGCATTGTTAGGGAAAAGACCCATTCATTATACAGTGCATTACTGATTCAAGAAAGCTGAGTTTGTATTGTTCAAGTTGTGACAGTTGCCCAGCACTTATTAAGAATGAATTCATTTGCCCACCGCTCTTTGCTTTATTGAAGGATATGACACTGTTTACTCGTATTAGTGACACTTATTGTAGAATGCAACTAATATTCTACTAGATTACGTATGTTATTTAAAAGCATTTGTAGGTTTATAATTTTCAGAAATGATGTGTAATTTCTGTTGAAGATGTGATTAATATTGTTTTTGTTATGACTGTTATTAGGTTAAATTGCTATTTTAATACTTTAAAGAAAAGTGCTGGAATTTATTTAAGGGCACTGGAAAAAATCATGATTTAGAATTTTGAAGAGTATTAGATTTATTTCTGCAGAGCAACTAGACCATTGTGTCGCCATAAGTAATTTTTTTTAGTTTACGTGAAAGTTTTGAAAATGAGTAGATCCTTATTTCCACAACGTAAGTTTTCCAAATATTTTAAGGAAATGCATGGAATGTCTTCCGTAACTTTCTAATGTACCATTTCATACTGTGGGTTGAAATTCATGGATGACAGATACATATTTTTTCTGTACTATACGGATGTCCAGTGTTTTGCAACATTATTTATGATAGTAACATTGAAGGAAAAGTCAAGTTCTTCTGGGATGTATGACTTTAAAAGTTTTAAAGGCTTAAATACATAACTTCTCAAGATGATATTAAAAATATAGTTTAAATTTCAAATAACAAAGACAGCTTAACTTTTCGATTTCCTTAAAATTTTTGGATACTCTTGCTATTATGAACATTGAATTGAACTGGGAAAATATATTAATCTGAGTGTTCGGCTCGAATTCGAATCCACGCATATATATATGACCACTATTTTGGGTAACAACAGAATTGATACTATTTCTGTACAAGAAGAATAATTTCGCCATACCTCCTGTGCAGTGTATCTTTGGGCTCTTCCTACTATTGTTCCAGACATTATTTTGGAAACCAAACTGTACAGTCATCATTATTTTTGAATTGCGGTCGTCTTCAGGGGAATTTATTGAAAGATAAAGAATTTGATTATGATTTACGTTACCGCTTTTTATTCATGCAACAATGTCAATTCACCATGA
Source organism: Macrobrachium nipponense (assembly GCF_015104395.2). NCBI lineage: Eukaryota > Metazoa > Arthropoda > Malacostraca > Decapoda > Palaemonidae > Macrobrachium > Macrobrachium nipponense. The sequence goes on from NC_061106.1 coordinate 37,194,302, forward strand.
TGATAAGTAAGCAGTTAGCAACGTTACAAGACTCCTAATTTATAGGTAATTAACAGATCCAAATAATCCTCTTTTATCTTTGAATATTAAAATTTATTTTTAATTTTATTAAAGTAATCAACTAATCCGACTCGATTAAGCAAGAGCAGCTGTACGAGAACAGGGCTAATGGAAAAGATTCAAGTAAGATTTTTTTTTTTTTAACATTCTGTTTTGTTTTGTTAATCCATTCTCTCCTTATGATACTCACAATGACTATATCCAAGTTAGGCGCCAAGTGATCGGGTAAGGTCTTCTTGGCGACGTCTTCCTCGGAGATGCCGTCGAAGCGGTCGACTTTTTTCCGCTGCTTCATGGGCGCTAGGATTGGCTTACCGTCGGGCCCCAGTTGTTTCCACTTTCTTTTCTTGGCCTCGTGAGCAGCTTGAGCAGCGGCAATTGCCAATGGATCCCCACTGCAAAAGAAAACGGCCATCTGTAGTGCGGTTGCTTTTCGCGTTTCGTTTCGTTTATTCCGCTGATTTATTTCTCTTAGTTAGGTTGACCATGCAAGTTGCTTTTTTTTTTTTCGCTCTCCCTCTCGTTACCTTGCTTTCAATCTGTGCTTTTCAAATTTGTCATGGTTACGAGTGTAGTAGGATAAAATTTGTGTACATGAAGTGATTTTACCTATACATTTGTAACTTCCATTTGTATATGTTACATTTGTATGGTGTGTGTATGTGTAATCTCTTCGGGAAATCTCTATTTAATTTATCAGTGCAGTTTCGAAATCCGTGTTTGGCAAAACCTTATTCATCCTTGATGCTTAGCAGTGGCGTTGTTTTCAAATTACACTTGCTAGTGACAGCAAGGATAGACTAAATACTCTTATGCTTAGCAACAACTCCGCACGTGCCTCTGCTTGCCATTACATTTTAATCAGACTCCTATCCAATATTTCAGAAAGCAACTGAATTGCTCTCTGAATTTCAAGAATAATTTAATATTATTAACAATAATACTACTCATAGTGAATGTTGCTATTTTCGTAGAATAACATTTGGAAAAATGGCTTGGATGATTCCTTTGCAAAACGCTTCGTCAGTGAATGATTTTTGTAACTGCAATAGAGGTTTTCTGATAACGACAATGGGTATTTTCTCTATGATCGACATGTATATTCAGGCAGTGATTCTTCGTTCAGTATCAGACGTTGTTTGTGTACTGTTTACATTCAAGAAAGATATGTATGTGTGTATATGTATGTATCCATGTATGTATATGCTTGTGTGGCTATAAATACCCACAAACACAGTCCCACATTTATCAGCCAATGTCAATAGTATCTTTGGATGAGGTTTCTGGCCCCAGTGTACATTGCCACCTTAACTGCAACACACTGCAGTTTACTAATTTGTGTATATAAGTGATATATATATATATATATATATATATATATATATCTATTGTATATATAGATATATTATATATAATATTTATATATATATATATATGTTTAACGGAATATATATATATATATATATATATATATATATATTATATATGTATATTAAATGTATACTATATATATATGTATATTGATAATTATATTTATATATATATATATATATATATATATATACATATAATATATATAATATATATATATATATATATATATATATATATATAAAACGCACAGGTGAATGCCTTTAACGGATCATTCGTAGATAATTGGAGTTTTGAATAATTGTGGGCGTAAAGTTGCTCGAGTAATTTAATCATCTGACTGATGATGTTTTTATAATACTTACTAACAAGTTTGCCCCGCCGAAAGTTGTGATACAGCTCATGAAAAGACGAATATCTTATTATATTTCAATTTTGATAATAATGATGTATGGTGTAAGCTTGTCGTGTCACATAGTTGGAATAACACTGAAAAGTAGGCTTAGTTCCACCTCATTTGTGTGCTTTGGACACCCTTTAGTTTTGGTTTTGACATGTGGAATATTTTTGTTTACGCTTATCTTGAAGAGAAAGCCATTTTGCCTCTATAAATGTAGCATAAAGCGTATTTCAAAACATGATTTATTCACATGAAGTTCACTTCTGCTGAACAAAATTAGAGTTATTTTTATATATATATATATATACTCCCTTACCGAGGTAGCACCGCCGGTACGCCTCATGTAGTACAGTATAAGCATCACTGAAATGGTGTTAGAAGCGTCCCTCTTTTTCCTTAGCTGCGCCCTCTTTTTAGGCTTTGCCACCATTCCCGCTTTTTTATTTTCCATCCTGCTGACCAACTTCTCTAACCATTGCTTCTGAGTGCTACTGTTTCGCCCTTAGATCACAGAACTTCATCTCATTCACTGTCTCGATCTCTCTTATCTTGCTGTCCAGCCACTCCAACGCCCTCTCGGCACTTTCTTAAGTTCTGGATGGTCTTTCATTATTCATTCACTCATTCACCCTATTATCTATTATAAAATTTATGTAATTTTTGCTAATTAGTTTAGCAAGACTACTGATTCACATTTTTTGGACTAATTAGTTTCGCCTAAAGGACTTGTTTAAACGAAAGTTGAAAGCTGTATCAAGGTATAGAAATCCTTAGGGCAGACTAGAAGAAACGAATAAAAAGTAAGGCAGGGAGCCCAAAGAGGGTATGTCACAAGATATGCTACAAGAACAAGACTTGTAATTGTACTGTGCGCTGTGCAAGGCACAGTGTAATGCGTGTGGCCACTGCCCTAAGAAACCGATAGAAAAATTGATCCTGTGATGTATATCACAGCATACACTTAGAATTATTGTCGACGCAGATATTTTTTCAGGAATAGCGGAATAGGTACTGCACTTTTTTTTTCTGTCAGTAAGAAATCCTCCTCCTCCTCCTCCTCTTCTTCTTCTCACATTAATATATATATTAACCTATTTTAGTGTCCACTTTCGTGTCGTTTAGCATGCACTGATTAATCGGTTGTGTTTATAACAATAAATAAAGGGTTAAACATACATGTAGATAGTAAACAGGTATCATGATCATATTCAACATATCATGGCTCAGAAAGAAACAAATAAAAATATAACAAGGCTCCAAAAAAGAAGTATATCTTCTTATAACATATTTTGTATATATCAAATTTGAATCTAATACATGCATTAATAATTCAGTGTAACAAACATATCATTCCAGTTGGGAAAGAATGCATATTCATCATATACTGTTCAGTCCAATGTAAATTCAACAATAGTGTGTACATTCAGATTAGGTTGCAATTAAAACTATTCACAGCCCACTCATTATATCAGAATAAAAGGATTCCACACTGATCAAAGAATCTTCTTTAGTATGAGAAAAATATTGCAAGGAAGTATTCCATAAGTATGAGAAATTAACACCAATGTAAAGAAAAAAATAATTATAATAATGAATATATCAAAGGCATAAAATCGCCATGGAAAGGTTGAATACCAATGTGGTAAGTAAAAAGAAAAGCAAATAACATTGAAAAAGACATAAGGGAAAATATATAAAAAACGAAAAAAAAGAGTTATGAGTGTATGTATGTATATCATGTTTTATACATAAATACAACATAATCTTAAAATTGTGATGTGAATTTTGAGATTAATAATCGTACCTCGGATAGTGTGACTCGGGTGTATCGAAAACCCTCCCAGCTGCCGCACCGCAACCCAGGCCATCACCAAATCCCATCATTGAGCTACGAATGAAATTGTCAACTCAAAAGAGTGAAAGGATATTTTTTTTCTTTTTTTTAAAGTTTAATTTAACAGTATTTAGATGCTGCACTTTGTTGAGGCAGCACCGGGATATATATTTGAGAGAGAGAGAGAATAATTTTCATGAAAGGGGTTGGAAGAATGGGGCTGGAGAAATGCATAGTGGTGTTTAGTTTATTTTGTTAAAGACTTCATGGTTTGTCTTGTTCGTGCACCGTAATATCCTTGGGAATATATAAACTGTCCTTTGAAGTATTAAGAAGTATAAACATTTAGATGATGTCAGGATTTTCAAAGGAGGAAAGGAGGAAATGTTTAGGACAGGTAGGGGCAGAGATTCCTTTAGACAAGTTAATTCTAGTAAACAAAACTGGAAATATCTTGGAAGGATGCTTGATTTATTCTGATAATGAGTGTGCTTGAAGTGGTTTCAGTTGTATTCATCATCAATCGATAGTATTACTTGCTTGCAGTATATGAATATAATCACGGTAATGTGATGGATTGCTAGAAGACTCAACTACATTATTCAGGCTAACTGGTCTAGTAGGTATGGAAGGAATAAACTATGATCAGACATGGTAAATAAATATCTGGTACTTTCCTTTTATCTCAATAGAAGTTTTGAAAGACTTAAGTCCTAGTACATATTTTAATTTGAAATAAATTCCTGGGCAAATTTTATGCTGTGCTAATAATGACAAAACTTTGAGAATGTGAATCAAGAGTAACTACTGAAATGAAAGTCACTTATGAACAACAACGTATTTACCAACGAAAGAGAGAAGTGAGCGTCTTACCCATTTTCCATGAGTTTTATATGTTTGGGTTTGCGGCCTCTTCTCTTGGGTTGCGTTTGGCCGAGGATTTCTTCGACGGGTCTCGGAGGCGGACCAGAGTACTCGTCCACGAAACTATAAGGATCTCCCTCTCGCCCTGGAGGACCGTCGTGACCCGGGTGCCCCTGACCGGGCATGCCCTGACCCATGTGACCCATCTGACCCGGGTACTGCGCGTGATGGGAAAGGCCCATTTGTTGCTGGTCTGCGTACTGACCCATATGCTGGGGGGCCATGTGCTGGTTCATATGCTGCTGCGGGTGAGGGGGAGGTCTCGAGTGGGCCTGGTAATTCGGGGACATGGGGGACATGTCGCCCATCCCCGGGTGACTCTGGTAGCCCGTGTAGTGCTGCTGGTGCTGACTCTGCTGCTGTAGAGATGGGTATCCCATGTGGGGTCCGTTGAGAGACGCTCCGTGCATGGATTCCGGAGTCATGGGGTGGTGGTGGTGCATATGGGAATATGGCGCATAGGGGTCCTGTTCGGGCTTGACCCCCTGGCCCCCGATGCTGGTGTCAATTGCGTCGCCATCGTACCAGTCTTTGCCCTCACCTTTCAACTTGCTGTTGGGAAGGTCCGACAAAGGTTAGCAATGGGACACTTAGGGCAACATCGACAAAACCTAAATAATAATAATAATAATAATAATAATGTTAATAATAATAATATAATAATAACAAACAGTAATGATGTAGTCAGTGGTGATAATGATGATGATGGTGATAATGATGTTAAAATATGAATACTTTCTGTCTCCTTCAAACCGCACGAATGTTTTGTTTTTAGTATTGTTTCTTACTGAAGGCTTGAATTGGTAACGCAGCTTGAACAAGTGGTTGTGTCCCATTTAAATGGCTTACTCCATGCGTAAATCAGTGATCAGAATTTGAAACCCGACTATTAAAAAAATTATGTAATGATGGGTTGCGTAGACTAAGTTACGATTTATTTTTTATATAATGCTCCGCTTAATTTTGTAAAGTGTAAGACCGCTTAATTTTGTAAAGTGTAAAAGATACTTCAGGTATGTTTTTTTTCTTTTTTTTAACATTCTGTATGAAACTGAAAAGAAACCCCCATAGCGAGTGAACAGCGATTATTATATTGACTTAATATTGTTAAAAATCTACGTAAAAAAGGTCAGATCATTTTCTTAAAAAAAAATTCATTGCTTTCCATTTCAGTATCTCGCCCTGTTTAGAGATATTTTCTTT
>NC_061106.1:37205093-37275093 GCF_015104395.2 Macrobrachium nipponense
TACTGTACATGCTTAGGATTATATTAACAGTGAAAGATGAGAACGAGACACTTTCTTACTTCAAGTTAGTCATGGATTATCTATACTGTAATTTCTATCTCACTTTCAAGCATTTGCATTGAAAGAAAAGTTCTTACATCTACAGAATACATATTCAACAAACAGAACTTTATATCGTCAGTCATAAATACACTACAAATGGTACACTACAGCTAACTACAAATCTACGACTAAAATTAGCATTCCTCGCGCGTATTGTTCCACAGGTGGACAAGGCATAGACAAATTTTTAAATACATTTGATTATGATACTGAAATAAGTATTGTTCATGGATTTTACACTTACTTGCCATTTTATAATTAATCAGTAAACTTGCACTTGAGCGTTAAAATCATCCCTAGAACATTTAATGAGAGATTACTTATATACATTAAAGATGAGAATAATTGATTGCTGATTATTGTTTCGTCACAGAAAGAACTACTAAAATTGAAATTTGTATTTTGGAAAAACTTTTCCAAGTTTTCATTGTTAAAGGCGTTAAATTCTGTAACAAAGTCAGAACCAAGACACCGGCGATTCTCGTAATTTTTTTTTTTTTTTTTTTTTTTTTTTCACGCCTCTGTCGAAGTCTGGAAGATGTAATTGTTTCGGATGAGCACGATGCACTATATTAATCCTACTACATAGACAACATTGCCTGAGACTAATAGAATCTTATTCTAAATTAAGGAAAAGGAAGATGGCGTTTTCATAACAACAGATGAGGTGTTCAGACATGACAAAGAATTCATGGTGATGTCATTGACAGGGAAGTTTGAGTTGAGGCAAACCTTTTGGAGGACAGAAGTTGTTATTATGATGTTGCATCACACACACACACACACAGAGAGAGAGAGAGAGAGAGAGAGAGAGAGAGAGAGAGGTTGTTATGTGTGAGTGTGTGTGTGGCTGTGGCTGAAAATCCGTACAAGAACGCCAGTTTGCATGTGTTCGATTACCTCCACACACAGATGTTTATGAACGTTTCCACATCTGTCTTCATTGCATATAATTATACAAGTGAAAGACGACACTTGCTGCTTCGTTCTCGGGGAAAAAAAAAAAAAAGCGCCGTTCACTGTAGGACTAATAATCTGTTATCCTGAAAATTGTTGGTGTACTACGAATTCTCTAGATTGTTGACAATGATTTATTACTCAAAGTAAGTCGGCGTCGGTGTCCGCCATTATGAGTTCATTTTTAATAAAACAAAAGTCGGTTATTTCGATATCATGACATCAAATCAGTCTGCACTTATTTTAATATAGGGATTTTCTTCGTATTGCTATTGTCTCTATTGTAATCTTATGAAATTTAACATTCTCATTTTTTAATTTTTTGAAGAAGTGTTGCTGAAGTTTTGAATATAATTTATTAAGTTTTGTCACGTTACCAAGTGCATGCGCTAACGTATGTGAAATTATTTACGTTTTACACATTTCACGCGTAAGTACGCTTTCTGTTACGGTTACACGAATACGAATTTGTTTGGTGCCTTATCCATCCCAGTCAGTTATATTAATGAGTTTTATGTAAGAACATTCGGACAAAGTGCGCAAGAAGTTTGTGAAATGTGGTGTTTCTTTAGTTGCTGTCAAATGAAAGTGGCAGCATTCCCGGTAAAACGTGGGAACGGAATTTGCTCGTGGGAAGTTATTCCTTTTCATTCCACGTAGACGTATGATGTTTTACCAGGTTCTACATTAAAAAAATATAGATGATTTATTTATTCATTTATTTTCTAATTCAATTCGTATTCGTTACTTTTCTTAAATAGCCAACCATTTTACTTTCAGTTGCTAGTGTACGCATGATTATTGTAAAATAAATTTTCGGTACATGATGTGTCCATGTTGTTTGTGTAGGACGGGGGCTTGATGGGTGGGTGCAAAAACCAGATAATGTTTTAACGTGGGAAAAGGATATGAATTTTTATAGTGTAGAAGTATAAGTAGTTGATTGACATAATGTAACTGGCGTTCTTAATGCGATAGATTGTTATTTATATTTAGTAACTGGCCTCTGTAAACGGCAAATAACAACTGACCACTTAATGACTCCGAACTTGTGAAATCGCTGTTTCATACAAACAGCAATTGTTATGTTATTGAAAATAAAGACATCATTCATACCCGAATATCAGTGATGTATAACGGTTTGGTTTCGAAATGAAAGCTTTGTATATATATTTTATCAATGTTAGACTAAGACTAGCAATTTATAAGAAATTAACTAAGGGTGCCATCCACTGAAATGATTACATTAGTATAGTTTGAGTTACTTCCTATAGAAATGTTCGTTGTCTATTATAAGCCTCGTGTTGTTTCCCATGATCGTCAAATAGTAGCTACTTTAAAAAATGTATTACATGTATTACTTATACTTCGTATAAGTAAAAATGTATATCACATGAATACGGTTATTTACAGCTCTGAAAATAATAATAATGATAATAATAATAATAATAATAATAATAATAGATGCTAATGAACAGACATGCTGTAGTGGGGACTTTTCATTCTCTTACGCTAGGCCGGAATTTGTTGTCGTTTTTGGACTTACATGTTGAGGTGTGGGTGGTGGTCGTTGGGGTCCGGACTTGCAGGAGCCGGGCGGCCATCTATCACCTCCATACTTCTGCAGCCCTCCCGCCCCACCACCTGTCACGAAGAGAAAAACAAAAGCAGGAATATTTAGATGGTTCCTCTTCATCCTTCCGAAGTGATTGCACACATACACACACACACATATATATAGATATATAAAGACAAATTCCACAAAGGAAAGACAAACGATGGATTTTGTCTTTATGTAAATATTCATCACGTTCCACATATTCGTGATTAAGTTATATACATATCTATGTTATATTACATACATACATACATACATACATACCATACATAGTACATATACCATATATAATATATATATATATATATATGTATATATATATATTATATTATTAATGATATTTATTATGCTTAAAACTTACATAAATCGAAAGCAGAGTTGTATCACTGAAAGCAGAGTTGTATTACTGAAATACCAGATGTATTACCAATACACCTGATGTGGGAAAATGACTTCTTGTCATACAAAAGATTTTCTAACTCAGTTACACATTATACAATGTAAATTGATTCCTCTTGATTTTCTATTTTGTAAAATATATAATAATAAAATGTGAGTAATGCTTATCCAAAAAATGCTATTTTTCTAATAATAGTCATATACAAATTAATAATCTTTGTTAAAGGGCCTTAAAATATAAATTATATAATTTTCGTACCAGAAATATAAGTTGTAAAACTATTTTCACAAATATATATATACACATTATGTATATATATATATTACAATATACATATTTATATATTATATATTTATATATATATATATATATATATCTTATATATATATATATATCAGCCTTTTGCTGCAGCCATCCCATATTATTTGCATAACTCATTCTACAATTTTAGCCCCAATATCATGAAATGCAACAAGACATCAAAACACGGCCGTGGACAAAGCCTTTTCAATTCACTCCATTGGCTTCATTCAACTCTGGTTAGACACATCGGCCCATCAATGGCTTTTGAACACACGCACCACAATAACAACAGTAACTAAAAAATCATTAAAAAAAAGAAAACAAAATACATATCCAAATCCCTTAACAATAACCACATGAAAGGCATTTGACTTTTATTTAACAATGACGAAAGAATGCTGTTCTGTTTCGACCAAGAGGAAATGTTGTTTGTGACTGAGGGATGCCTTGTTATATAGTTCCAACGGTCAACATTTTTACCGTAGTTATACATACTCTACATGTATGCCCGGCATGCGTTTGTATGAATTTCCTTTGTTCCTTTTCATTACGTACATTGAATGAGAGGTGACAGGTTTCATGCATTTCTCAAACAAAAGTTACAATGAAATCATGTTTTGTATCAGCACTCTGAAGTAGCTGTGCTGAATTTTTTAATCGTGGTTAATATCTGTTTATGGGCACTGATGAACTGTCCTCAAATATTGTGTCGTTTCGATTGTTAAAAGTAGTTAGCTGCTTGACAACTGCGCAAGTACTATGAGTTGTTATTAAGGCTTGTGCATTTTTATGGAAATTGGGGTAGAGGCAGTTTGTAGTGAAATGCTATGACAATTTACCGTAGACTTTATTGATGGTTTATAGTTCCACATCAAGCTGTCGAAATACTATTGCCATTAATGCTCATGACGAACGACCATGGTCGGTAGACATAATAACACAGAAAATCACGAAGAAATTAGGGAAATTATATATAAAAGAATGATGAAATGAAGAGAAAAATGATCGACAGGCAGGTGTTGAAAAATAAATTTTGCTTTCATAACATTTGAATTTGCTCTTTTCTCTTATTCTTCCCGGCAGTCATGGATGAAATGAAATGTGATTTGTGTGTGTGCCTGTCGGCCAACCGTCGAAAGAGAAATATACAAAACCCAGTAATTATCTTGGTGACCTAATGCCTATGATACGCAGATATTGGGAAATCAGTCATCTTAATTTTTTTTCAAATAAACTGTCTTTTTTTTTTCCAAGATTATCCCATGAAATCTCTGGGAATACCTGATAATCCTTTCCTAACACGTAGGATTATAGCGTGTAAAATGTAATCACTGCACGAGATCCCTATCAGATGGCCTGATCATAAAAAAAAATATGCTTGCGATATTGATACCCTAGAATTTTAATATAGTTTTTTGTTCTCTATATCTTAGAGAATTGTGCCCCTCTCCCTATTTATTTACCTGTTTTTATTTTTATATGATTCCTCTGTCTATTCCATTCTTTTAATGCAATATGCTGAAATGTTCATATCGAAAATAGTGTATTTCTTTCTTCTTGGCTGAAAGTGCCCCACTCCTTGGATTTTTAGCTTAAATTCAATTCCAGATGATAATTTATAAAGTGATTTGGGTATTATTACTAATATAAGAGATACGTTGCGTCATTATTAAGCGTAATATTCAAATTAAAGTAATTTTCAAGATCTGAAAGGGTAGTATAACATGCTTGCTTTAAGCGTTTATCGCCAAGGTTATATTTTTGTTAAATGTACTTACATAACCTTAACTAACAAATAAGGGGACTTTCAGGTCTGCTTCTTTCTAAAATTCTATATGTAAACTTTGTAGTCCGGTATCACAATTTTCCTTCGCTGCTCTGATCTGTCTCATATTAGATGTTCAAATTATAAGATAACTATTCGTAACATTGACATTGGTTAGATACAGAAAGCGGGGAACGATTTAGCTTTATTATTGATCAATCTAGCCACTTGAGAAATTGAGGGTTTTCATAGTATTCCAGAAATTGTCTGAAACTTATACTCAAATGATCATTTTTACATCTTAAAATTGTTATTTCGAATTGTGTGAATCGTAGACCATGAATGTTTTCGTCTCCTTGCACTTGGTGTGAGACGAGGACCCTGGAGAGAGAGAGAGAGAGAGAGAGAGAGAGAGAGAGAGAGAGAGAGAGAGAGAGTTCATCTGGCAGTCATTCATCACATCCTTCCCTGTGCTGAAGGAGGGCGTATATAGAGACCATTCACAAAGGCGCACAGAATATGAATCAAAAAGCATGGTCGTCGTCCGCGTCCTTCCTTCCCTAAATTGGATCACAGGCCGTCTACAATAGCTACGCCCTTCTGTATAAACCGTTCAGCTTAATATACAATGGGCGCTTCAAATGCTCCGGGAATTTCCTGAATCATCTCTAAATGTCACATTAGAACGAGATTCTCTCTCTCTCTCTCTATCTCTCTCTCTCTCTCAGCTCTTGAGGGTGTGTATATGCTTGCTTGTATTGCACGAATGCGGGAACGTGTATGCCCAGTGCAGAATTTAAAATGAAGAAAAATCAGTCGCCTCTGTCATATTGTGACCAGTTACTTTCCTGTAGATGACTGTAGTTTATACCTGAGATGGCATCGTAGAGTAATGGTACTCGATGTTGTTTAAATAACCATAATGGAAATGAGCACAGACTGGTGAAATTACAGAAATAAATGTCTGTCTCACGTGAAAGAAAGACCTAATTTTACCTATGTAATTATTTAGTGTATGTTTCTATCCATATGTATACACACACCATAACTATATATATATATATATATATATATATCTATATATATATATACATATATATATATATATATATATATATATATATATATATATATTAAATATAAATTAAGCGCAAACACTTGGATCAGCGGTAGTGGATCGGGAAGTGTGGTAAGCTTCGCCGATATGCAAGGTGCGCAACTTGCATTGTAACCACGACGGCCTTTGTAAAGTGTTAACTTTCCAACTTCCTTCATAACCTTTCCTAGTTGTGCTCTCCTCTCCCACACTTCGAAATCCTTGATTATATTCTGATGCAAGATAGAAATGAGTGAGTTAATAATAGTGATGATAATACTGATAAAGATAATAACAATAATTAGGAATTTTAGCCATTACTGTGTATATTCTGTCATCCGTATCTATTATGGTTATGAATATATAAATGTATATATATATAATTATATATATACATATATATATATATATATACATATATATATATATATATATATATATATACTATATATATATATATATATATATATATGTATCTATTTAAACGTTGTGTAATATATTTTATATAGGTATCGGTTTTCCCTTTTTCGCAAAATCTAATTTAGCGACTTGCGACCTAATTGCACATGGCTCGCATTGCATGATTGCCAAAAACAAAATCAAACTAAAGTGATGCAAACCCACGATCAAACATTATCCAATTGAATGGAGTTCGAAACAATTGAACTATTTATATCATCAAATTCTAATCATGTGAAATTCAAATTAAACTACACAATTATACATTCCATAACAGCAGACAAAAGCTTTTTTCAATATGTGGGTTTCTCTCTCTCTCTCTCTCTCTCTCTCTCTCTCTCTCTCTCTCTCTCTCTCTCTCTCTTGTGTATTTGAAAAAAAAATATTAGCATTTACTGATATAGAGTTGCTCTTGTGTGTACAATTGATATATATATATATATATATATTATATATATATATATATATATATATATATATATATATATATATATATATATATATATATTATATATATGTACATATATACATACTCGTACGTATACATATTATAGAAATAGATAAGCAACAAAGAGAGAGAGAGAGAGAGAGAGAGAGAGAGAGAGAGAGAGAGAGAGAGAGAGAGAGAGAGAGAGAGCACGTTTATAAGAAGAAGAAAATTAAATGAGTTCACATATCTCACGGGAAATCAGTCTTAATCTCTTGGGAAAGTTTTTATTGGGGGACGTCATAAAAGCAAATCACTCTGATGAGTGACAGCTTAAGAAGGCTTAGAGGTCAATCGCATGTAAACCTGGTTGTCGAATTTTGAAAGATTACCAATTTCACTTTGGTATGTGTATATATATATATATATATATATATATATATATATATATATATATATATATATATATATATATATATATATATATATATATATATATATATATATATATATATATATATATATATGAGAGAGAGAGAGAGAGAGAGAGAGAGAGAGAGAGAGAGAGAGAGAGAGAGAGAAATCGTTGGCAGTATCGGGGACGATTACGGCTCTGAATAAATGATTGTTTGCATTTTTTTCCTAAATGATTGACGAGGGCGCAAGGCGACAACAACAGTAAACCCCCAACCACATGCTCCTTAGCCTCGAATTGTGCCCCGCCATTAATCATTTATACATACTATATCATTAAGTGCGCTCTGTCACGCTCTCACAAGCAGACACTCCGCCGACTCGTGCCGAATATTATATGTAGCTTTGGACCACTTCTTCATTTTACCTCTCTCTCTCTCTCTCTCTCTCTCTCTCTCTCTCTCTCTCTCTCTCTCTCTCTCTCAGGATAAGTAGAACCATTCTTCACGCATAAAACGGCTATTCTCCCTCATATAAATTTAAGTGGCCAAGACCCTCTGCCAGTATTTCACATTTTCCACATACATAAATTGACATTTCTTTTGAGGCACACACCTTCAACTTGCTACTTGTCGTTATGGAAGAAAAAAAAAAGTTTAATTTCGTACCAAGTTTTTCTGCGGCAAACGTTAGTCATTTTTCGTAGAAGCTTCTAAACCTCGAAAATATAATCTGTCATGAACTGTTCATGTTCACCACCTATCCTTGCCTTGTGTGCTTTTGGGCTTCACTGACCATGCACATTTACGCCAAGTTGAAATTGATTGTCCTTTATTGGTCTACCATGCTAATTTTAGTCTCTCCTAAGTAAGGAAAAACTCCCTTTTTCTAATACCTCAGTCATTTCTTTCCTCACTTACTCTTCCTTTTTTAATGGGACGGGAAGAGAAGGTAACACTTTGGGATGAAAGAGCTAAGGAATGTGGTGTTTGAAAACTATTTTTTTTTTGTAAAGGGGGGAAACATTTTTTTATTTTTTTTTTAGTGGATGGAAACTTTTTTTTTTTCCTTTCACGGATAGAAGAAGCGAGAAAGACATTATAAATGGGAGTTGATGGGCGTTGCAGGCTCTCTGAACCCAATTACGCCCCACATGTACCATGTGGTTTTAGGAGAGGAATTGGGAGGGGAATCGGGAGAGGATGATACAGGGGATGGTACTTGGAAGGATGAGAAAGGGGGAGGGGGGTTAGCGAGGGAGTCTTAACAAACGACGAATGGGGTGGGCGGTCAACCAGTGGCCTGTCAATTGCGCGAGACTTAATGATAAACAAAATGCTTCAGCCATTTGACGAACAGAAAACTATGCCTGCGATGGAGAGTACTCACTGTGCATGAACAAATTGCTCAAAGTCCTTCCGACGAGCAATTGTGATGGATGGAGAAACGGGCTGTGCTTGGTAAATAGATGTTCGTTCTTGATGACTTGGCATTTAGAATATGCAAACAATTTGTTGTAGCGGGTGCAAAACATTTGCGAAAATAAATGGCCGTCCCTTGGAGTGCATAGATATGTAGGACTTGTAATTTGTACAGCGAGACAGAGTTAGTGGAGAGAGAGAGAGAGAGTAAAGGAACTATATATATATATATATAATCTATATATATATATTAATATATATATCTATATATATATATATATATATATATACTATATATATATATCATAAAGCTGTATAAATATTAGTTTCTTTCGATCACCAAAAATGTGAGTAATAAATTCTAAGAAATATATAGTTATTTATATCAGTTTTGTAATATTCTTTATATTTAAGACAGAAATGGTTAAAGAATTATATTTCGGCGTATTATAATTCGTTTATTTTGGAATTCGCGGTGCGTTAGATTTTCAAAATATATATTCTGTAGATTTACCAAATGCAAAACAGGGTATGAAAAATACAGGGGAAAAAACTATACATCACAGAAATGCTGAATTTGACTTTTGAAAATTTCCCGCTCGTATATTTTGGACGTCCATTATAGCATCATTATGAGCTGCCATGATTTTAGACCACAGCTGCCATTTCTATCAAATATACAAAGAAACTTAGAGTACGTAAATAGTAAAGGGGGAGGGGAGGGGAGGTGGGGGCGTGGGACGACGACTCTTTAATAAAGAAGAGATACGAGACTAATGGTGTCTCGTAAGACATACGAACGCTTACTGAATTTTGTTTCATTTCTCTAACTTGAACAAATAGGTATTTGATGAGTGTATCAATTTCAAATTACGAAGGTATTAGTTATTTACTTTGTTCTTCCTGGTGGATTTATATTGTTTTTAATCTCTAGTGACACGTTGTCTTGTATCCTCATCGGTAATAATTATTTCTTGGGGCAAGTGTTACCTTGCATCATAATGCCATCATTAGCTATGATTTGCAAAGGAAAAGACGTCTTCATCCATCTCCAGTGTTTAGATTCTATGTTGGAATATATTGTATTGCATTACCATCGATAATTTTCTTTGGAGGATTTTTTTGTCTTTATTGTTTGCATCACTAGAGCTTTTTTGTTTTAGTTGAAGGATCATAAAGACTGAACTGATTGGTGTAATCCAAGGTATGTATCTTATAGGGAGTCTGCATATGAAGAGACAGGAGCGGAAAATGACAGTCAGAGGTAACTTTAAAAAAAAAATAAAATAGAAAACAACTACTCTGATAGGCAAGAACAAAGTTTGACTTAAATATTTGAATATTTCCACTCTACTGAAAATATTAGTCACAATTTTACATATTGTTAGGCCTTATCAAATTAGACTCCTAATAGGTCCTAAATGTGTTCTGTAATTTGTGCTGCCTTAATATACTATATCTTCAAAACAAGAAGACCCAATTTTTCACTAATATTAGTCTGCCTTGCTTACTTGCTTCCCCTTTACGGCAATTGATAAGAGAAACAAAACCAAGTTTTATCTTATTGAGAGAGAAGTGATCATATCAGATTTATCACATCGGAGAATTCTTGGATTTTACTCGATACACTTGCGCCCCTGCAACCTGCTCATTTTCTTAGTCGGCATGATTCGGTGTCACTTCATCCTAAACAAACGAGCAAAATAACGGAACACCAAAATTTGCATGCTGCATTATCGAATATATGATGTTTGTTTATTTGTTCCAGATAGGAAAAAAAAAGTTATAGAGGGAAAACACCTGAAAAAAAATGGCCAAAGAGCAGTGGAAATAGATGATTTAATTTTGGGGAAATTTTAAGGTCAGTTCTACGAGACGACACAAAGGCTCGCTTGAGTCACCAGTGGTTGAACAATTGGTATTAGTGTTATAGCGTAGTGTAATGGCGCTGAATGACCAGTCGATGTCACTGTGGCTGCGCTGTACATCCTAGACTCTCGATTCCTACCTAGTGCAGAATATTCCATCTCTCTCCGGCTCGTAGGAGCCCCAGGGTACATCGTATTATTAAAAATTCCTCGTAATTTCAGATATGTTATTCGTTGTGTAAATTCCTTGCAAAAAAGATTTCGTGAAAATATGAAAGAAAAGGGCAACAGAAAATTGACACCTGTTTGTTTAATGGTCATATGTTTGCCTGAACGTACATTTACACGTAATTACAGTTTTTTTTGCTTTTTTTGACTAATGGTCGTGGGAAGAAGCATTTAATGCTGCATTTGCCATCTCGTTTTTGCGCAGCCACCCCTCGCGCCACTTGCTCACATTACCATCATTTTCCCGCACATCCTTCACTTCAGGTGCATCCTTTATTTCATTCCTGTAATCTCATCCATTCCGACCCCTCTTAATCCACCTGTCAACTGTTTATTCCTCCCCTTTTCTCTCCTCCCAAGTCCAACTCTCTCTCTCTCTCTCTCTCTCTCTCTCTCTCTCTCTGCTCCTAACCTAGTAACTGCATTTCCTACTCTCTCTAATCATTCCATCATTGCATTCAATTCTCTCTCCCTCCCTTCCTCCCTACCCTCCCTCTCTCCCTCACCTCACAACAAGCCTTCCCCCCCCCCCCACCCCCTCTCCTATCTTCCTACCTATCGTCCTTGATCCGAGGCGTGACTCGAGTAACCGACATATATCGACCAAGAGTTGAAAAGTCATTTAACAGTATGCAAATGAACCACGATTATTGACTTGCAATCCCTACAACCCCTCCCCTCCCCCTCCCCCTCCCCCTCCCCGTCACTCACAACCCACCCTCCCATCCCCGATGCCACCCCCAATAACCATTACGCCATTCTTGCCCTCCTCCTCCTCCCCCCTCCCCCCCCCTCTCTTCTGCAGCTGATGGGACCCCAGACTCACTTAATGCCCCTCTACCCTTCTTCTACTCTTCCCCGTCCCCCATCACTTCCCTCCCTCATCTAACCTCTGCCATCAGGAAATATTATGACAGATAGAATGAATCTAAAGGACAGCCACTAAGTGGAAGCGTGTGTCTCTGTGTTTGAGAGAGAGAGAGAGAGAGAGAGAGAGAGAGAGAGAGACCCACATTAGATGATTATGCACAGAAGTGCCACTCTTGCGAAGGTGTAATTGCAGAAATTGAGTGACATATGTAAATAGTGAATTAAACTAATTTACCAGGAGGACATTGATTAAATTAACTTAAATTCACACATAATTTCATATAGCCAACGCAAGCGTTAGAGGGAAATGTAAGGTTAACCTTTTCAGTTTTATTCTAACAAATGTTGCCAAATTTGAAAAATGATAAAGTTCTTCATTACACTTCTTCCATGTCAGTGCAGAGTAGCCATGGAAGGGGATAACTGCCGTTTTCGGATTGATGATATTTACACAAGAATTAAAGGTACAGCCCATGTCACTAGCTAGAAAAAGAAAGTACCCTTTCGGTGTATGGGACCTTTCCCGGCACATGGAAATTATTGGAATCTGCCTGCTAGCTAACAGCATAGCAAACTCTTTGAAAACACGCGCATTATACTTACAGATTTTATGTAGTTATGTACGCATGTATGTAGTCTAAAATTATTTCATAGAGCTTTCTGCTTCTCCACCGAATGATCAATCTCAAGTGTTAGATTTGGAAATACCATGGATTGTTTTATTTTAACAGAACAAATGATAATATACTATTAATAATAACAGTAATGGTGATTAATCAGAATGCCTTGAAATAATGCCAGTTTTAGTGATGATTGCTATTCTGGTATAAAAACATATGTTAATTTCAGTTTTATTTCATTACTGGTGTAATAATTATAATCATTTCACTGTTCCATGGAACAGCGTACATCAATGAAATCCTTTTTAAAGTTTCTATGCAATTATTGCATCTTTCCATTAAATGTTGTTCATTAAACGTCACATATTTTCTTGAGGTGAGCAGTTGTATTATTATATCGTTCCTTTAGATGAAGTTTACTCCGGGGAAATTTATGGATTAGTCTTTCGCTGTCTCTTCAAGTTGTTATATTCGCATTTATTTTATGGGCAACGTATCACCTCAGTATTTCTCAAAGATGTTGTCGTTTTTAGCAGAGCATCCGCTCAAAAATGCTGATAAAGAGTTGATTAATTGTTACAACATTCGCTGTATTTCCAGAGAATTGTCGCATTAGTACTTCACCATTTCCAGTAAAGTGATAAAGTGACTGCTGTTGCGTTATTTCTCCGCTCCTGTAAAATGATCCATTAATTTGAGATTGATGCAGCGGCAGACGCACTCATTACGCTTTAAGGATTATTTGCCCCTTTTTAGCTTACTTCCTTTTATAATGATGAATGAGAGAGCTCCTGGCATTTCTTGACTTTTGCGTTAACAGCAATACTGTGATTTAATTTGACTTCGAAGTGAGCATTTAATATTCGCGTTGTGTATTCCTTGTAACTTTCTGAAGTAGTTTTGAGAGGGATTTGAAGCCAAAATAAAGTTTCATCTCTGATTTTAAACAATGCTGCTTGTAACATCACACTGGTCATCATATGACGCTTAAACGCTTAACGAATTACGTGTGTTATTTATCTTAGGCGCAAGAAATTTTGAAGTTTTTATGCTTTATAGCTGGTTGAAATTGATTCTTTTATTCTTTATCTTATTTAGTTACCCACTCGTTACTCGTGATTTTCTTTTCAGTCGGAAAGTTAATCATTTAGAAATAACTGCAGAAACGCCGCTAATAAATACGAGCTGTCACACGTGTTACTGGTGAAGCTATAGACTGATGTGTATCGACAAGGTCATGTATACTCAAACATGAACATTGGCGCAAATTATGTTGTGTCGTCAGCAATGGAATCACCACTGAAGGTATTTTCAGGTGCCTCTTCTAAAGAATGCCTGAGCGGACAGGTTGCGAAGTCCCCGAAAAACACACACAAAAGGAAAGAAAAAAAAAAAAAAAAAGACAGCCACACGGACAGAAAACGTAATTCCTTAATAAAAATCCATTATATTTGTCAAGGCAGGTAGCACGAATTGAGAATTGCGGCGCAAGTTTTATTCCAGAAATGGAATGGTCAACAACCCAATCTACAGTTTATCATCGGAAACATTCTGTTTACTTGTAACCAGCATAATCCGCACCGATGATTGGAGGACATTTAGCCTCCAATTGCATCTCGACCAATCAAGAGTGGTGTCACTTTCTGTTTGACCAGCCAGAATTTATTTCGTTTTCTGCCTTCGTTGCCAATGAATAGAAATGAAAAGAAAAAAAAAATTGTCGTTCTTTTGTTTGGAACTCTGTATTGAATTAATGAGTTTGTTTTTTTCTTTCGGTGCCTTTATAGCCTTTGAATTTTCTTTGGAAAAATACATTGGGAAAAAGGAGCTTCAGAACAGTACAGTCACATTACACAATTACACATTACAAGCAACAAATGGCAATTTTTCAAAGCAATATCGCTGAACAGATATTTACAAGTGCCAGATATAAGCGATTTTTTGTAATTTCATCTTATAACAGCAAGAACTCAGCATCGCGTAATATGATCGTCATAGAAAGTAAAATCGGAGAACATAAGCAATAGGAATCTGACCCCATCCCATTCGAGAGACCCAACAAACACAGCGACATCGGCAGAAACAAATACTTTTTTGTCTTTTTTCCCCTTTTTTTTTCTTTTTTTACTGCAGCAGCAAAAACTGCAATAACGTTAATTTCTGGATCAACCATTTATATCGAAACTATTCAGAATGTGACCAAGTTTTTGTGACATTGCAGTTGGGGGGCCCCCAAGCATTCAGGCAATAAAGCACAACGGGGGGGAGGACCCCCACCCCCTCCCCACCCACCCTCTCTTTCATAGCTAGCTAGCCAGCTACCTAGTCCCTCCTCTCTCCTCTCTTCTCGCTCTCTCTCTCTCTCTCTCGCTCTAGTAAGATTGGAAATCATTCATTTTCGATAAGCCAAGTAATATTCTAATTTGTTCACTGAATTCCTCTATATTGCTAGCATTGTTTATTGTATTCATTTATTTATCGAGCTATCTCATAAATTCATTTATTACAAGTTCACTAGTAATGAGTCAGTCATACCCTTTGTCTTTCTAAGCCTTTGTCAAATATGCATCGATAAAAAAAAATTATGAATAAAAAGAAATTCCTACCGTTACACGAATAACCATACAGGTTGATCCGCGAGCCTATTATAAATCTTGAAATATCGGACAATCATTTTTGGCTCTTATTTGAAAAATATTCGTTCCTTATAGGTGTGACGCACGCACGCACCCCCATATATATATATATATATATATATATATATATATATATATATATATATATATATATATATATATATATATATATATATATATATATATATATATATATATAATGTTATATGACAGATTGATTGATTATGGCAGGCGGTTCCGCAAAGGTACAGAAGGATTATTTAGAATAAAGGAAGTAACTCGGTATTCAATTTAGAAATTGATTATCGAGTATAATCCATGCCCAGAGGCTTAATAATTATCGTGGTGAGCCTTATTATCAGGACTTCGAAATATATAGCGTTAAGTATCTGTGGATAACGATGTATATTCTTGAAGAAAAAAGGGTCGAATAAAGTACGTAAACGGTCTTTCTCCCTCAAATTGAATAAGTTCTGGTGCGTCTTCCCTCTCGCTTTCCCCTCGTCATAAAATGCAGCGCTTAATGTACTATGAGCTTGACAATGGCGGTTCCCCTCTAACGTGAATCATACGGGTCGGGGGGGAATAGAGGTTGACGGCTTCTCAATTGCCGTCGCATTTATGACATGGTAATAGGTGCATTTACCCCGGTAATCAAAAAATCCTCAGACCAGACGTGCTGTTTCGAAGCGGACGGACGGACGGTCTCGTCCCTTCCTGGCCGCCGACGCTGTTACACTAGCTATCTGCCGCTATCCTGGCACGCACCCGCTGTGCATTTAGTCAGTCCGTGGCTCCAGACCGCACAGTTCCGTAGGGTTGTGGTAAAAAGCCCATCTATCCGTGGCGTTGTGGATGCGGCCCAATTTGTTACCTGTGCCGCAGCGTAGTTTGGCCCCAATTTATCCAGGTTTCGGTCAAATGGGAAGTTCCAGGACGGGCATTTCCAGGATGGTATTCTCCGTTTTCTTCTTCCTTTGCTCTGGTTGTTTTGGGGTTTGAAATATTCCAACTAGGTTACGTTTTGCGTGTGCGTGTCTGTTTATGTGTAAGCTGTGGCCTAGATACCGGTAACCCCCACTCCCTAAAACAAAAAACAAAACAAAAAAAAGACAGGGAGCTTCCGATAGCTAGAAAAATTTCATGAAAATTCCCAAGTATTTTCGCTGGTCTACAGCAGAGAATTCATCAAACCATGAGAGTATTTGCACGATATATATATATATATATATATATATATATATATATATATATATATATATATATATATATATATATATATGTATATATATTGTGTGTGTGTATGTGAGAGAGAGAGAGAGAGAGAGAGAGAGAGAGAGAGAGTTAGCATCAGCTGTATATCTATACGCACCATTAATACTGAAAATGAGAAAATTCATCACGCTATCCAAATGGACAGCGATGAGTCTCGCCATTAACAATGGATTCCCATGACATTCACAGATCAACAAAATGCCGTGGGATCCGCTGCTTAAAGCGACGCCAGGGTAATGAAACACGATCGGTGGCCTAATCTATTGACAAAGCCACTCTTAAAAAGACGTACAGCCCCTATATTGCCATTTAATTCTAATAACTATCACTAGGTGTTTTGTGTGCTTAACAGTGAATTGAGCGTCTACATATTTATCCGGTCCATTTAGAATTCGTAAAATGCTGCAAATGAAACTGTATAGCTTGGGGAATTTCGGAAGAAGATTTTTCTTTCGTTTCAATGTAAATATACTTGTTGCTATTTCCAGTGTATATATTTCCTATTTTCGTTGTTCTCAAGTATCTAAAGTATACTCATTAATGTTATTATTTATATGCAAATATTTTTTTTTATTTTGAATGAACATACTTCAGTTAAATTTGGTATTATTCGTTATAAGCTCCCCGTTTCCTTTTCAGTACCTGATAAGCCCTTTTTCAACATTGTGTGAATGTTTATCATTTTTACGCTGAAACAAATCACCACTTTGTAATAAGCTGAATTTTGATTGGTGTTCTCCCCGTTACATAAACAGACCATTTTAAAATAATCTCTGTATTTGATTCTCCTTCGTTGATTCTACAACGCTAAATAGCAAAATAAATCAGTCGGGCAGTGGTACTCATAAAATAAAGCTAATTCTGACTTATGCTCTTGATTGTGTCTATGACTTTGTTTTGTAACGCCTGTATATACCTATTTAAACCCAATCAATTCCTCTTCAGTCTACTGATTGTTGATCTAAAGGTCTCTGGTGGATCTATTATTCCTTCATCCCTTACAGATTGAACCTCCAGGGTATTTTCCTTGCTTTGGAAAACTACTCAAACTTCTCTCAAATTATTTTGGTTGGAATAATTTTCTAATTATTTTTAATATAAAATACCATATTTTTATCAGTGAAATGGTCTAGAACTTTAATCCGTCGTCACATTGTTGAAATGAATTCTTCTGTTAGTCTGCGGTTTGATATATAAGATGGATCCATTAGAGATAAGAGATTACCATTAAAGCTTAGTAAAAGGGGAAAAAAAATTATACTTTTGTGACTAATGTGCAGTGTTTTTATAATTACTGGGAGAGCTACAATATGAAAACTATTTTTTTAATAGCGCTAAAGGCAAAAGCAGTGTATCAAGTAAGTTACCATTTACTTATCACAATATGCTATTTTTCCCCTTATACAATCTCGGTTATCTTTCATTCAGATGCCATAAACACACCAGAACTTTAATGACGATAAAAGTTCTCATTCCAGTGTAGTAGGTACGTAGGGTGCTAGACGAGTGAGATAAACAGCGCGTTCTCGAGGAAGTGAATTTTACATGACGTTGAATAATAGCACATTCCTTTTCAAAATCGGTGATTTTTTATCATTATTTATAAAATGTTCTCTCGTATTCAGAAAGCTTGTAGAACCCGAGTGTTAATACTTATTTATTTGCCTTGAGAAAATTGTAGCCATTAGCCTTATTTGTATGGAAGATGATCTTCTAACAGGTAATCAATCAGACGGCGTGATAAAATGGTTTGATATCTGATTTAAGCATACTTGTGCATTTATATATATATATATATATATATATATATATATATATATATATATATATCTATATACTATATAGTATATATTATATGAGAGAGAGAGAGCGAGAGAGAGTGTGAGGGAGATAGAGAGAGAGAGAGAGAGAGAGAGAGAGAGAGAAGAGAGAGAGCTCTTAAAAAAAACAGTTCAAACAACACCCGTGTAAACCCATGCAACTTTTAGACCCCTAAAACAAGCAACCTGGAATCCCTTCTTGCTCGCTGGAAATTCCTAAAACAGAAAATAACAAGGGTGGATCTTTAGAATCCATTTGATACATGTCCCATGCGAAACCTCTTGAGACCGCACTTTTTTGGGGGAGGAAGGAAACCTAACCTTGGTCACTTCAGATGAAAAAATGAAATACACGCAATACTTGAACACGTTCGGCATCCCACACAAAGCCGTCTAGCGACGCACAATTTTTTTTTTCTCTCTCTCTGCGGCCTTACCGATATTATGATATCCTTTTGGGAACTAAGGATGTTACTCGGTATAATCGCAATTCCTCTGGACTAGGATCTGCGATAGAGGCTTGCTTCATTACAGAGAGAGAGAGAAATGATGATTGTGGAGTGAATTTCAAGGGATGAAACCCCTGCTGACGGTAGATGCACCTGCTGAAGTACAGTCGTACATAGCAGTAGCTGGCACGTGTGTATGTAGATCCACCTTTCAGTCGCTCTCCCAAAAATTCCAGATAACTCAAGCCTGGGACGGGGGTAGTGCCGGTGGTGGCAGGAGTAGTGGTGGCGGAGAGGCTTAAAATATGCAGCAGTAAAAAGCGACTGGCGGACGGCACAAAAGTCACCCACTCCGGCTGCCTCCCGAAGCTCAGAAAGCTGACCTTTCTCTCTCTCTCCTCTCTCTCTCTCTCTCTCTCTCTCTCTCTTCGTATCCCAAACTCATTTTTATCTCCAAGGCGCTTTAACTATCGTTTTAACGAATGATATAGAAAAATAATCTTAAATTTACGATATGATGTTGAGGGAACATTTTTGCAGAATGATAACATGACGAAAAGGCAGAAATCGTCGTTCAAATCAGAACCTAAGCAATGTTTTCTTTTTTCTTGTAAGGTTATCTTTGAAACAACATTTATAATGTTATTGTTGCTCATGTTGATAACGATAACAGAATATTGAAGGTTTTGTGCGTTGCACACTAATGGGATGTTATATAGTATAGTATTGTTTGCAGGTGATCAGTTTATACATATATACATAAACTATATATGTATTATATTATCTATAATATATATGTGTGTGAGTATGTATGTATATAAATTGTGTCGGTAATATTTATCGTATTGTGTAAAGAACATTTTAAATGCTCTTAACATTTTGGTCAGAAGATAATCCTTTTATTGAAAGGTAATAGAGATAAATAATTGGATAACATCATAGTTAGACATGACGTACATCGTTAGTAACATAGCAATGCATTTTGGGATTATGAGTCCTTCGTTTTACGTGGATTCTGAATCATGTCCAACTGAATTCTCCTTAGCCAGCGAAATTCTGGCTCGAAACTAGGTCGGCTGATTGTGAAATCCAACACTATAACCGCTGGACCACCCATTGACATGGTAATGCCGCGAAACATTTCCTGCGTAAACGAGTTACTTAAAAGAGTGAGGTAATTGATAAATAGGTTTACTGGTATACGACGCAAACGAGAGAGAGAGAAACTAGTGAAAAAAGGTATATGTTACAAACTACTTAAGAATCCGAAGTTGGTACATTATGATGACGATTTTACAGTTATATGACATCAGAGAGAGAGAGAGAGAGAGAGAGAGAGAGAGAGAGAGAGAGAGAGAGAGAGACTGATGAAATAAGATATATTTTGTAAACGACTTTAGTAACCGTATTTGGCATATTATGATGACGTATTTTAAGCCAGTATTTGCACGTGATTATGTACAGTGATTTATTTTACAATTTTCTTTCTTCATGGCCATTTTTTTTTTTTTTTTTTTTTTGAAATTTGGCGGAGAGATTTTGGATAGGAAAAGTGCAAGCCCCCTTGACTTTTAATTGGAAATTCCTTTTCAGTCGAATAACACCAATTTGTTTCGCCAAAAAAATGCACTTTTGTTCGTTCTCACCAATTAAAACGAATTACTACAAATTACTTGGTAGCTGGTGGTGGTATTCCCTTCGCGTCAGCGGAAGAAAATTTTCTTTTATTATTTATTTATTTTTTGACGGTAGAATACAATGCTTCCCGATAGGTAATTTAATCTGTTACATTTTTTACTCCATATGATTATTTTCGCTGCAATTCACCCAATACATAAATGCTTCCTACAATTACATCTTAGTCAGCCCTTGTTTTCGCAATATTCACTTCATACTTTTTTTCGTTTTGTCTCTTAGATTACTCGACTACCAAAGGATAAATAACCGAAATGCTTAAGGTCCCTTCTGTCATTTCTGTTGTTGTTATTAAGATGATGGAAAGGGGTGTTCCTGATAAAATGTAAACAATACAACCCACAAGATCTCTACTCATAAATAAATAGTTCAAAATTGGTCCCAGTAGAAAGAGCTAAAGCTAATTTTAATTTTTACCTTTACAGCACTGTTATTAAGGGTTTTCAATGCACAGGATAAATATTATATATATAGTATATGTATATATATATATATATATATATATATATATATATATATATATATATATATATATATAATAATTTAGCGAGCGAGCGCGCGCGTTTGTGTGTGGTAGAAATTTTTCATCTCTCTTTCCTCCCTTCAGTCATCCTGATTCCCATCTTCGACCACAGGCTTCCTCTTCTTTAGGACCCTTCTTTCTCAACTTTTCTACAATTTCACAGCGTTTATATTACTTCCCATAATCGTTATCGTAGCTCTCGCATCCTCCTTTTCTTACTAATTCTTCATTTCCTCCTTCGCAACTGGTGCCTATCCCCAGATCATATCCGTACGAAAGTAATTAATTGTCAGCTATATAATCCTTTGCCCTAAAGCAGAATAAGACACTTAATCCAGGGCTCCCAGCCAGGACGATATTGCACAGTCTCAACTGTCACTCTTCATTAATGCATAAAAGCCTTCAATACTGCTCTATTATTCGTATAAACCGCACTTCGTCCGTGAGTATAAATGTATAAAAGAGGGAGTGCGTCTGTGACCTCAAATACGCACACACATACATAATGTATTTACAAACTACATACATACATACATACATACATATAGTAATGATGTGGCTCATGAAAGACTACTCCTGATACCAGTTGCATCGGTTAGTGAATTAATTGCATAAAACAGCAATAAACAATTTCCAGTTAGCTGAAGAGGAAACTTAATGTTAATTTGGTAAGAAAATTGGTACCGCCGCAGTTGGAAGAGGTGTATTGCAGTACTTGGGCCTGATCACGTAGGTCAATGAACTGCTTGCGTCTTTATGCATTAGAAAAGTTAATGTTAAAATTGAAAAGTTTTCAAGAAAATTCTGGGATTATTATAAGAATTTCAATAGAGATTTGATTGTCATAAAGTATATTTTGAAGTCTGGCTATTTGGGGATTGTGGACCTTGACATTAAGAGAGAAACGATATCAGAAGTCTGAGGCATCAACAACTGGGTTCAGAGGATGCTCGAATGAGTTGAGTGTACAGACTGGATTACAGATGAAGCTGCTTCTGACATGGTTTTGATTTTGACTAAGAACTCGTATCAATCCAGACAAGTGACGAAGGTGAGAAAGTGAGGATGTTTGGATGTGTGATTAAAAGAATGAAGCTAACTTTCATTCCCATCCTGTCTTGACGTCATGAACATGATCTCCTCGGTTAATTATCAGAGCTCTAGGAATATTAAATAACACTGACATTCTGTAAAAAAAAGGAAAAAAATCCCTAGGAAAAGAATTTTTCAGTTAGTGAAGGTGAAGATACATTATTATATAACCGCAAGTTAGAGAAGTTTGATCTTTCTTTTTCTCTTCATAGTAACAGTTTTGTTTTCCTCATGAATTTTTCTCAACTTTTCGTTTCCTTACACACACACACACGCACGCGCGCGCGCACAAACACACACACACACACACATATATATATATATATATATATATATATATATATTAATAATATATATATATATATATTGTATACTTACATATATGAATATATATGAATATATGGTTTATACGTATGTATGTATATATGGAGATTTTTGTATATGATTTCCTTCAGTTTCTATTCGTCATGAAAATTCAAAGAGCCATTTATGCGATGTGCTATCGCCCTCTCCATGTGTTTCTCTCCTATTATATTATATATATAAAATACCTAACAATAGTTTCATTATGTGTAGGATTAATGAAATCTTTCATGCGAGCGAATTGTGAACTAGAACGCGCCGACTGTGCACGTAGTTATTTTCGACAATGATAGTGAACATTATAACTAGAGATAAAGTATCTGAAATAGATTTCGCTTGTACGAGCTTTGTAAGTCGGCGGGTTACGAACGTATAGGCGTGCGTATGCGTGCCCCGATGATTCCGTACGTGCCGGACGCGTCCAGCCAAGTTAGGCAAGACAGCATAGATGAATTGTTACTGGCCATCTACAGCTTCGAGGATTGAAAGTTTATTCATGCTTAAAAAGATCTTACTCGACTAGCTGGTCGTATATACATTAAGCATTATTCGATTCCTTGCTTATTTTCGTTTGTCAGAAATCGTATACTCCACCGGTTATGCATTACTGTTGGGTGGTTTTGTTTCCTCATGCCAGTCTCTGTATTTCATTAAATTTGGTCCTTCTTTTACTAAGGCACAACAGCCACTCACTATCTATAGGAATGATCTAATATTTTTATTTGTTGTTACTGTCCTGATGTTGTTATTATTATCTTCATTTATAATTCAAGCCAACAGGGCAGGAGATTGCTTGGAAAATCGTGATATACACAATATCTCCCACTTGGGGAGAGAGAGAGAGAGAGAGAAGAGAGAGAGAGAGAGAGAGAGAGAGCTCAGTAGGGTCTTTCAGCTGAGAAACCCAAGGGAATCCCTTAATTCGCGGTCCATGGCGTGGAGAGATTGAGACAGTCAGACCAGGAGGTTCTCTTTGATTCTAAGGATGGGTGCCATCATGCCTCACTTTTTGCTTACTCAGCACCAAGAGCCGTCTAAAATGACTGCCTAACCTAAGGATCTCCGAAGTCTGTGGACAAATTTTTCCTCTCTCTCTCTCTCTCTCTCTCTCTCTCTCTCTCTCTCTCTCTCTCTCTCTCTCTCTCTCTCTCTCTCTCCTTCTTCTTCTTCTTCTTCTTCTTCTAAATGGCTGTATTTACATAGCTATAAAGATTTAAAAGTGGTTGATGAAAACTACGAACTCATATTTTTTACATGTATAGGGAAATTCCATTATTTCAGTTTTATTTTTTATCATTGTGATTGCGCAGTATACGCCCAGTCCCTTGTGATATCCGGATTATATATCTCGTAATCAAATGTTGAATTTGATAGGTTTGACGAAAAGGTTGCATATGGGTTAAAAACTTCGTGAGGGGATATCTGAGGTGCTTTGCCAGAAATTTTCCAAGAAATTTTTCAGTACCTTCCTGGGTTTACAAGGACATTGTCATGGGGTAAGGGGGAAAAATAATTCCAATTGGCGGGGATTATCCCTTCCTTGCTCTTAATTTTTTCATGGCCTCAGGAATTACTTGCGATGTATTCACTCTTTTCCATGTAGGGCTTAGTTTCAGAATTAGAATTCCAATTAGGAATATCGGAAGGTGAGGAACAAAAATGTTAAATGTTCTGTGAAGATCATTGCGTGACGTTACGGGGATATGTAGGTAGCGTGTTTCAAAACAGAAGAACGTCGAATGTCGATCTGGAGCGATTAGAAGTGTCATTGTTCTGTGCTGTTTTACAAAAAAGATAAAAACACGGAAACCATAACAATATATCAGTTTTGTTACAAAGATATAATTCATGTATTTTCTGTTTGGGATGAAGGCTTGAAAGAAAAAGGATGCAGCAATTTCGCCTGATGTAGTTTAAGTCATAACTTTTAGGTTTAATTATTATTATAAAAAATATAACGTGCATTCTTATACATTATTAACCTACGCCGAAAGCGATCCATTTTCATAATTGCTAGAAAACATGAATACTTTTGTGACTCTTGTCAAAATGCCCCTTAGATGATACAGCCCCAATCTCTATGAAATAGTTGCAAATACCTGATTCCCTTTGCTATAAGTGTACGGAGGTGTTGATTGATCCTGTGGATCCCGGTGCCTAGACTTAGGTCTAAAACCCAAATTCCTAAATTTATGAATAGAAATGAAAAGAGACCAAGGCGGTTTATATGGAGAGAGAGAGAGAGAGAGAGAGAGAGAGAGAGAGAGAGAGAGAGAGAGAGAGAGCAGATTTCCTTGGAGGGAAAATTGATCCTAATTGATTGATGGACTTGCGTTCTGGGGTTACAAGCCAAAATGAAAACGGTGAACAAGTTCAGAAGAAGAAGAAGAAGAAAAAGGAGAGAGGAGAGAGAGAGAGAGAGAGAGAGAGAGAGAGAGAGAGAGAGAGAGAGAGCCACTGCTACCAAGAAAAATCCTTTCTCGTTAATTCATTACATCCGAAATGCATTAAAACCCTTTACTCCGGAAGTTATTCCATACACCGACACGACAAATGGACGTTTATTTAACTGTTAACTTATACGCTATGAATTAGTAAAGATAGAATCGGCAAGGACTGGACGCCTTTGTTTTCTAACCAATAGTTGACAAGAGAAGAACGAACGAGTGAATTTCTCTCTCTCTCTCTCTCTCTCTCTCTCTCTCTCTCTCTCTCTCTCTCTCTCTCTCTCTCTCAAGTGTCGACTATGACAGCGACATGAGATAAACATTAAGCTATAGTACTTGGTAAGGGTTCTTCGTGACTGAAGGAGATAGTATTTTAAAGAGATTTTTCTGGTTCTGAATTCTATGGAATTTGCTGCCACTTCCAAGCTAAGATATTACTTGGAATTTTCTTAATCCATCGGCTGGTAATTCGCAATTTTTGAGTTACGATTCCGAAGTTCATTTTGATCAGTTTGCAAAGCCAGAAAAGAGCAGTTAATTACTTTTAGGATTCCATTCCCTGAATGTGACTAGTTGCCATTCTCATGGAAATTAGAGTTATTTCATAGATTATTTTTTCTGTGTGTTCAATCTGTTTCCATTTTGATAGATTAGTAGATACCGGATAATATAAGACCATTTATCTTCAGTTTCGAGGGATGAATTCAAGCCAAGATACTAGTCAGAGAAATAGTCATAGATATTAACACACTTTAATATGACATAGAGGAAATGCAAATTGGCCAACGACAAAAATGTGCAAAGAATTACACGTAAATCCGGTATATATATATATATATATATATATATAATAATATATATAATAATATATATTATATATATATTTATATAGAAATCTATATATATATATGTGTGCGTGTGTGTGTGTGTATGTATGTATATAATATATATATCTATATATATATATATATATATATATATATAAATATATATATATATATATATATATATAAATATATATATTATATATATATATATCTATATATATATATATATATATATCTGTATAAAATGTCTTTACAAAGCAGGTAGGAATGTCGATATCCATTCTCAGGTTTGAATAAGTAATCATGATTGATGAAATCATTTCCTCTATCATGTATGGCAGCTGTGTTCCATCATATTAATTTTCCTCTGTAGGGAACTGTGAATAACCAATCATTGATCTTATATTTAGGACTGTAACACCGCCTCTACTGCAACCTTGATTTCTAACCAACCTTCCCTGAGGGAGTACAAAATAGCTTGACGTTGTTGTTCAACATGTTCAGTCCCTAGGTGTGAGTGTTTGAGAGTTTGGGGTATCAAGGCGAAGACTGTCCCTTTTTCTTTCTTCAGCGCTCAGTTCACCTGAACTAACAAGCCATTTTCGTGCTTTTGCAAGTAACGAAACTGATTGCCTGCTACTAGTCTGTCTGTGTCGTAAAGGTTGTAATATCAGTTTTGTTGTTTAGGTTTAGTTCATATTTATGTATTCGTACGCAGGAAATTTAAAGCTGCTTTTGCGTTGACTTTTCTTTTTATTCAGATATTTCATTTATGACATTACCTTGTCTTTTAGTCAGCCATAAAAGATGTCCGAACTAAACTACATTTTTTAATGTCGCTTAGCTTGAGTTCTTAGTATTCGTAAATATATATATCACATATATGTATATATATACATATACATATATATATATATATATATATACATATATATATATATACACATACTATATATATATACAGTATATATATATATATATATATATATATATATATATATATATATATATTATTTTTTATGCAGCGCATTGAACTTAGCTGGTGAGATGTTTACTTTCTGTTTATTTATATATGTATGAAATATGAGTCTATATATGCAAAGGATCAACAAAATATTCAGTTTGTACCTGTAATTTTTTTTACACGATATTGTATATAAATGGTTAAAAAAACTGCGGAATGGCCCTTAATCGTCTCAGAAGACGTAAGCGAAGAGATTATGTTAATAAAATCGGTAATAAGGCAGTAACAATATACATTGCCATGTGGATGAAAACGGGAGTAAATGTGTATCGTTGGCCTCATGAGGTGGAAGGTGTCACACCACTTGTTTCTGTACAGTGATGTATGTGAGCATATAATGAAAACTTAACAGCAGCCATGATGTATTGTTAGCTTACAGAGAATCAGTTGGGTTCAGATACAAAGAACTAAGATTTTTTCGTAACATTTAACGGTATTTTATGATTAATAAACCGAATATAAAGCTGAGCGTTATTGTTTTATGACAGACAAACTTACAAACTATTGAGGACAGTAAATATAAAAAAGACACTTCTTAACCTTAAATGAAAGCGTTCTCTTTCAAGAGCAAAAATTATCTCCATTTTTAACATACAAAATTCTAAACACAAAATGTCGTTAAATATCGCGTCCCCAATCCAAAATTCTAGACGGCAAAAGGAAATGATTTTCAGTTTGCTTCTGTTAGAACTGTGGCATTTACAAATAACTTACCATAAACAAGAGGGAAATTGTGACGCAGTTTAAACAGAGCCGCGGTTCGCAAGAACACAGAACACATAAGGGAAACTAAAATTCCGACCGAATCAGGGAAAACTGCTGATATGCTGCATCAGGAATACTGAAGGAGAAAACTGACAAATGTGATCGTCTGTGCACTTGTGTTGCAGTCGGTATGGCATGTGTTGAAATGCTTTGCAAGGGATCTACGGACGCATAACATTTAATGCAGGGAGTGCAGAGGCTTGCCATGGAGATTGTATAGGGAAATATATGTACATATATATATATATATATATATATATATATATATATATTATATACATAATATCTATATATATATATATATATATATATATATATATATATATATTTATTTATTTATTTATTTATGAAGTTGAAAGCAATTAAGAAATGAAATTAAGAACTGGCGAGGTGAAATGTTTGAACAATATATATGTGATGTGAGAAGAACTGAAAGAGTAAGGAATGCAGAGATAGGTAGAAGCAGAGTTTTTTTTGAGGTGTTTTGAAAATTGTTTGCTGGCAAGATAGAGATGCATGACACTATTTAGGATGTTCGTGCACTGTGACGTGACTAGCATTGTGTAAGTTTTCTGCGCGCGGGATTCATCCATGATTTGTCTGTTAAAGAATGAATGTGGCAGTGAACTTTGCGTATTTCTCTCCCTGGAGCCAACCTCGATTAGGGGAGACGGTTAATACTGGAGGAAGTATATATGTGCTTGTACACGAACATATACTGTTATTTAAGCGCGCATGTTCTTTGTGTAATTGCACTGACAAACAAGAACAAATAAATAGGGTAAGCGTATATAACCTCGCAGTGTGCTCAAACGCGCGCACAGAAAATAACAATGCAGTGTTCAGAAGCACTGCATGAAACAAACACCAGGTGTCCATTAATTTCAACCAGACTTCTATTATACTCATCCTATCTAAAACCCATTAAAATTGCGAAGCAGGGACAGATGACCATGAGTCCCAATATCTCTCTCTCTCTCTCTCTCTCTCTCTCTCTCTCTCTCTCTCTCTCTCTCTCTCTCTCCTCTTGCAGTACCTTTACATCTCTCTCCCTCTTTCTACATTTTATTGTTTTGTTTGCTTTTTGTGCGCTTCCTTGCACATTACGAATAACACATGAAATACCTGTGCACATACATGCAAATAGCAAGCAGAAATAGTTGCTGGAGAGCATGTTTACATGCATTAATACACATCCTAACTAGGAAATGTTTCAGTTTGTCTTGTCTCTGTGCCTGTGTATTTATTCTCCACTCTTTATTCTTTTCGTTTATTCTTCCCCTTTTAGTCTTCGGGGTTCCATGCATTGTCCATTAGTTTCTGTCCATGCACCGTAAGGCCTCGTTTATCCAGTTTCTCCCTTGCAAGAGTTAACCTTCGCTTGTTCATGATTAGAAACAAAAAAGGGAGGGGGGGAAAAGAACCATATATATATACATATAAATATAAATACATTGCATATATGTAGTGTGTATGTGTATATATATATATATATATATATATATATATATATATATATCGTTCACTTTTGTTTGTTCTTCTTTTTGCGTGATCATGTATTTGTAGATCCCTCTCTTCTTAGCAGGGTCTGCTATGGTAATGTATTGTTTTGACAACTTCCTCGAGTTCTGGAGGAGTCTTTATGTGATTTTATAGCTAAAAGAATTCATGAAAAAAATTATTATTTTAGGAGGGAGATTCGATATTATCATTTGCTTTTATTTAGTATATTGCTTGTCAGTGCTTTCTAACATATCTCAAGATCGGGTTTGTTCAGATTTTCGTGAATTATCTAATAGGAAATATTTATGTATACTTCGAACACACATGCAGTCATTTAGAATTGATGTATATAGTATGCATTTTTAGATATAATGAAAGTTGTCGTAATATCATTCGTTTTCTACTTCTCAAGTGTATGCCGTTGAAAGCGTTAGATAATGTCACGGTCTTGCTAACTAATAATAATTAACTCTAGTTTAATCAAAAAAATAAAAAGTGCCTTGGTCCGAATTAATGGTAAAAATTGCCCTATTCCCCTAGGGTAAAAAAAAATGAAGGAAAAAAAGACGCAGTGTCTTAATTAATTTAACTGGTTTTAATTGGTCATAAATCTCTCTCCGCCTCCCAATCCACCTCCTCTGGAAACCACCCACCACCTACCTCACCCCCCCCCCCCCCCCTCAACCAACCCAAGGCCCCCCAGGCCTCCCCCAACTCCCAGCTATCTCGCCATAACCCATCCACATCAGCCATCCAGCCAGCCAGTTTCCCGGCCAACCAGACTCTCAGACTAAAATGACATCCATTAGTCCTTTGGCCGGTTGTAAAATCAAGAAACGCTTATACGTTTCATATTATGCACTCATCCTGTTGTAACGATAATGATATGGTAGATATCATTGATGTTGTTTCAATGCCATCGTCAATGTTACAAATTTTGATTATATTTTTATTAAAACCTTTGTCTTCCGTTTCGTTGCATGGCCCTTCCTTCACTGAGCGGCAAAATTCACCAAGACGACTAAGAGGCTACGACCCTCTGGGGAAATCGCCAATAAATACGAATGTCAGGTTCATGGGATTTAAGTCATTCATATTGCGCGCGAATAATTTACATCATACACTAAAGCTTCAGAGGGGACGCTTTGTAATATTACTGGAAAATGCAGACCAAACTAACGAGTAAGACGGCAAAAAATACATACATATAAGGAATATGCTCTGT
Source organism: Macrobrachium nipponense (assembly GCF_015104395.2). Lineage (NCBI taxonomy): Eukaryota > Metazoa > Arthropoda > Malacostraca > Decapoda > Palaemonidae > Macrobrachium > Macrobrachium nipponense. Next base: position 37,235,286 of record NC_061106.1, read on the forward strand.
GCTCTAAACAGTGCAATTCGTGGAAGGTAACCGATGAGAGAATATGTGACAAGAAAGTGATTGGTTTTCGTTGCGCTGAAAACTTTTGTCTTTTAAATGTTGATGGCCAGTACCATTTCTACCGTCTTTTGTTTCTCCACCTGACTGTCTTTCCTTCAAAATGTCACAACATGCTTGTAAATTTTGGTAAGTCTGCCTGTCTCGTTCTGTCGGACATCTACGTTCTCCCAAGGAAACTCTGATATTCAGGATGTTTTAAATATAAGCCGTCTGTTTCTTATGCCGAAGCGTTCAGTTACTTGTTGGGGGATTTCTGCTGTCTTAATATCCGAGGAAGACGTTGCACACAACAGTAAATCAGCATTTAGAGTTTAAATTTATCTACTCTGGTAACTTGTGTGGTCGTGTGTCAATTTGGCATGTCTTTAAAAAACAGGAATATGAAAAACGTAAGAAGATTTCTATTTCATGATTAGTGGACATAGTATATGAGATAGGCATAAAATCGCATAACGATTTTCATTGAAGGAAAGGTGGTGTGGTGAACTGTTAGATTTAGCCTTCTGCAACGAAGCATACTTGAAAGATCACGATCCACGGAGATGACTCGGGCGCTGAATAATTTTACTTCGCTCGTCAAAGTAGAGCTAAATTGTGACAAAAACATGCTGACGCAGCGACGGTTACTGCAATATTGTCAAGTTTGACAGAAACATAAACTGTCAACAGTTTAATGACAACTTAAATTCCATTGCTTGACTTCATACATTTTGCCATTTATGAGGCACACACATAAGGTATGGTCAGAAGACTTTCATTGCTCCGAAGCAAAATCTCTCTCTCTCTCTCTCTCTCTCTCTCTCTCTCTCTCTCTCTCTCTCTCTCTCTCTCTCTCCCTAGGGGTGTATGCGGAAAGGGGAGGCAATGTTAAAAAAAAAGAGCTACAGGGAAAGCAAGGGGCCGAGTGCGGATAGGGGAAATTACAGAAAAATTGCGAGATGAAATTAGGGGAAAGTGCAGCGAAAGGGGATGGCATGAGAGAGAGAGAGAGAGAGAGAGAGAGAGAGAGAGAGAGAGAGAGAGATTCTATTAACGAGGAGCAGATGCGACCGAACAACTATCAAATGGAAAAGTAATATGGGAACGAGCATGCGCAAATTAAAACAACCGGGGGGAAAAAAACTTTTGCGAAGCACGATAATGCGTTCCCGCGCAAAAGGAAATACTTAGTTTGTTTTACACAGACGGTAATGTTTCTTTAACGTTAAAGGTCGCCTTGATATAACGACGGTTGCAGAATTACAGGCATCTCGGAGAGCGAAGTGAGTAATCTTGGAGGATGCATGTTTAGTTACCCCGTCATTGACTTCCTCCAGCGTTATTTATCATCCCGATTGTTTCAGATAAGATTACCGTAGCCGAGCCATCTGATTGCGGACTCTTCCATGACATTAGGTGTGGCTACCGGAAGAGAAAAATCACCAATTACGGTCATTCAGAGAAAAATCACCTAAGAATCACACAGTTATGACAGCGAGAAATAATTTTGCGGTGCGATAATTTCGGAACAAAAAACAAATTCTCTCGCAGGAGCATTCCTGGGATTCTTGCCGGGGCTAAAATACTAAACTGTTTCCGAACTGGCTTCCTTATTTTTACTTTGCATTTTATTTTATTGTATTTTTGATTTTATAGATATTTTCCATTGAATGCAAATCTGTCCGATACATTTGATTAGTTTATTTTGACAGTGTCGATGGAATGCAGATCTTATTGTTTGTATGGTTATTCATTGAATATAAAAATAAGTCATTATTATTATTATTATTTAATTAACGCGAGGAATTTAAAACAATATTTTTCCTATTTCATGATTATTCTGATCATTTTATTAGAGAAGTCTGAATTGATTGTGATTCCTTTTTATTCGTCACATTCTGCCAGAAATGTCTTGACTATGATAATGATAATTGTTTGCGCATGTACTATATTTTAGCACTCTCATATTTCTCTCTTCTTTCTACTTCTTACTCCTTACCAGGCTATTCTCTTAGGCGAGCAATCAAACCAACGAAGTACAAAAGCGTTTTTGTATAAATAGATCACTTTACGGGTCTGTTGTTCTTGATCGGCGAATAGACAAAGACAGACGTTATGGGAAGCGGAAACAGATGACTAAGAAGGTGTGAGAACGACACATTACCTGCTGCAAGGTTAGGTCTGTCTCTCTCCAGACACTCCCTTCTCACCACCCTTCTCCTCTCCTCTCCCACTTTCTTCAACTCTCCTCCATCCATCACCTATCTCTCTCTCTCTCTCTCTCTCTCTCTCTCTCTCTCTCTCTCTCTCTCTCCCCATTGTCAAATTATATATATATATATATATATATATATATATATATATATATATATATATACACATACATACATACATACATACATACATACATACGTACATACATGCTTGCGTATACACACACATTTTTTTACTGATAGGAATGACAGACAAAAAGACTTCTGACAGATGAATACTTTGGTAAATAGCTCTTGGTTAATCCTGATTAACTATCTCCTTGGAAATGTTCCAACAAATACATTGCAACTGGTCTGGATATTGCATTATGACAGCAGGTTTAAGCCGTGTATGGAATGCACCGTAAGTGTTCATTACCCGCATCAACCAGCGAATAATGAAGGAAACCCGCTACTATCCAGTTTAAGTCAAGGTCGTAATTCAAGGTCTGGTTGGGTATTTACCACTCACTAGTGACATACTTCCATGGTCTCGTAAGTCATGATCATGTGTGAGTCTCCATATTTTCCTTTGTTTTTTTCTACTTGGAAGGTATTTTTAAACCGCGTTCACTTGGTACAGAAGTCGTCTGAATTTGACGTTCGGTTGTTGAAAACATGTGTTCTAAAAATTAGTTGCAAAAATTTCCCTAAAATTCCACGGGAAAAGTCAATAATACGGTTCGTATGGAAGTTTACTGTACCATTATTTAGTGACTTGCTTGGTATATATGTGTATATATATATATATATATATATATATATATATATATATATATATATATATATATATATAGATATATATATATATATTATATATATATATATATATATATATATATATATACAAAACAGTTATTTGTATTGCACAAAAATTCAAATTATGTGAATTTCTTCAGTTCTGCCTCATTTTCTGAAACTTGATATAATTTATTGAAAGAAACAGTTGTGAGTGACTGAATGATATTAATAATAAATGTTATTCGCAAGACGACGAGAAATCGATAAGTGTAGAAGTAGTAATGATGATAATATTTCTGTGATGATGTTTGCTCTTAACAATTTTTGTGCACGCAGCAGTATAGTGTTGTAAAAGGATAATATATGCTAATAAGCGTTATCAGCGTCCATTTCTTTGAAAGAGTCTAATAAACCTGATGCTGAAATTTTTCTTAAAAGTGACGTAAAGTGTTTTGAAACGATCACTGATCTAATGCGTAAGTTGCCAAAATAGTTCACAGTAGGACAGACGGTACTGAGGAAAATCTCCGACATTAATTAGATAAATAGTCTAAGTGTAATCATTCATGTTGTTTGAATATTTATACCTGTTGAATATTTATAGAGAAAAGTAATGAAAATATGCTAACCGCTGAGAAAATATAACGATGAAATGAGGAAATCTAACTAGGAAAGAAATATTTGGAAAGAATTCCATGAATTGATCATCATTATGGTATATGAAAGCTTCAGAGAAAGGGACGGGACTGATTAGCGAGAAGGAAATAAACATGAAAATAAGGAACAAAGAGGAGGAGGAGGAGGAGGAGGAGGAGGAGGAGGAGGAGGAGGAGGAGGAGGAGGAAATGCAGTGACGGTAAGTCAGGGAGGAGTGGTAGACAATGTCAAGATACAAGTGAGGAGTGGAGGACAGGAGAGGGCGTAGACGATGACATGAAAGAATGAGAGAGAGAAAGAGAGAGAGAGAGAGAGAGAGTAAGGGGGGAGAGGGGCCGTGTTTTTTAAAGGATAGAAAGAGGGGGGGGGGGGAGACCGAAGGGGGTACAGAGGGAGGAGATTCGCACGAGTGGCTGTCCATCACCTCAACACAACCACCAAGGTGATGCAGCTCAAGGATGTTGGGAACTTTGCCTCATTTATCCTATTGTCTCTTAGGCCACACACACAACACGCACACACACGCAGTCAGTCTCTCTCTCTCTCTCTCTCTCTCTCTCTCTCTCTCTCTCTCTCTGATGTTAATCTGCTATATATCTGTTATACAAACACTTCTTTAATCCGCACCGAATACTAAGAAAAAATGGTAAGACTTGAAATAAATGTAAATAAAAAGTAGTCTGGTCTCTTCCTTCTTCACCCACGATCGAGTATCCTGTATGCCGAATCCTTTGTCAAAGGATTCCGAGACGGCTGCGTCCTCTAAGCTTCTGTGCAGAGGCCACTGGCACGGAATCTTCTTACAGGGGGCGCTCGCTTTGGATACTGGCATCATTTACGAAAGTCCGAGGATGATAAGAGTCCCATACATGGCATTAGCCATTATATGATACTCTGAAAAAACGACCGGTCATATGTTATATATTTTTACCGAACTAGTTTGTTTAAGTGGAAGATTTATATAAATGTGTGTATATATATATATATATATATATATATATATATATATATATATATATATATATATATATATATATATATATGTATATATACAATTTATGTATGCTGTGAGAATACAGTGTGAATGAACATTCTCCACTAGGAAATTTTGATCATCATTATCTTCATTTCCACTATTATCATTCATTAGCTCCCGTTTTTCAGTATCCCTTATCACAGTTAATTCTGTCGTCTGCTTATGTCGATTGCCGTTGAAATCGACCAACTGTATAACTATTGTATGATATGATGCTGTTGGGAGAAGGAAAATGAAGCAAACATATTATATAAAATTTTGAAAAGAGATAGTTAAAAAAACAAAATAAATAAATAAAAGATAAGCAACATAGATGAAATCTTCACCTGTGAAAGCGGTTTGTCAGTAGTCTTGAAGCGTTCCCGTTCAATTAGCGAAATGGGATTATTTGAAAGAGCATTTTAACATAGTCATCTTGCCTGCTAAAATAAATGGGAACAGCTGAAAAAAGAAGCTTTCATACGACGACTATTTTTTGAAGGAATGGCGACGAAAGTGTTGAGTTTAAGTGACTTTTTCAGTAAAGTTTCGTGTAAATGATGAATCACGTATTATTACAGCGATGTCATCGATCTCTGCTTGAACATTGGTAAAAGAGTTATAACAAGGAGCCTGTATAGAGATCATAAAAGCTAGTCTGTTGTGGACACCTGTGCCGATAAAAAGAAAAAAGTATAGGTAAAAATAAGTAAAAAAAAAATAATAAAAACATTACCGTCGGCGTATAACCAGAGGAAAAAGTCATTGCTCCTCGATTTAACCACTTTGAATGTAAAATCCTTGTCAAATTCTATATTTTTGGGGGGGGGGTGGGGGGGGGGGGAGGCCGGGGCGGGGGGGGGCTTCAGTTTAATTACCATTGACAGCAGTTGACCCCCTTAACAGCTCATTGATAGAATTTGTATCAATATTCAAAATCTACTCAAGGTCTCTCAAGTACTGGAACTACCAACATTGAAATAACCGTCTTGGGTAAGGAATGGTAGCAATTAAAGTAGCACCATCAGCATAAGCGATGGGTTTATTTTCTGGACTAAACTATATCCGGTGAAGGAGCCAAAGAACAAGAACATTCTCTAACGAAAGCAGCCAGCCTCGCTGTCCCTCCCACAAAAGAAAAGTTACCGTTACTTCAGAGATTTTACATTCATAAGGAATCGTATTAAGGAATTTATTTTACAAACGATATCAGAAACAGTTTCCAATTTTTCCCCACTTCATATACATACGTAAATTGTGTGCGCGCGCATGTATGTATATATATATATATATATATCTATATATATATATATATATATATATGTGTGTGTGTGTGTGTGTGTGTGTGTGTGTGTGTGTGTGTAAGTAAAAAATTTTTGTTTTGCATGTGTTTAGTTCGGACATTTTTCCCATGTAATGCCGACCATGCTTCGCTCTCGTCTTCCCTTCGATGGTTCTTAACCTCGTGTTGAATTATTTAGGAGCTGCCAACCTCTGACCTAATTAGCTCATGCGTCATACACCTGCACGCTGTCTGTACATGAGGGCGCTTTTTGCTGGCAGACACGAGAGACTGCACACCTGTGCAAATTCACATCATGCAGAGCATCGTAGAGTTTTGAATGTTCTAATCGCATGACCTCGGCGGCAGGGAGGCCCGCTCCTTCGATCTTTGGGGCTTATCAGTCTGGTGGATGTAGAGGAGAGACGAGAGATTTGAAGGTATGGATTGTTAGGTAGACTTACGTTTATGCAAGCATCGTTAGCAGCCAGTCTGTAAATCATTGTAATATATCCGTAGGTTTCTCTTATCTGTTTATCGATTTTTGTAAAAGAACTTTGGAGATAAACCTGTTTATGGTCTTTCTTTAGGGTTAGGATGTAGTCTTAAATGTCAGTATTGAGGATATAGTTCTCTTAGAATAGGATTTCCTGTGAATTTATCCTCCACTTCAGTAAATCAATTTTTTTTTCAGTGAAAACAGAGGCAAACAACGACACTGCCCAGTAGAGTAAGATCACGGGGCCTAGGAACACATAAGGTACAGCATGGTGGAGTTACTCTTAATAAAGAATGAAAAAACCCTTCATTTATAATGTGAGAGAATCTATGTTAGCATCTTCAGGGAGCACAAACTGAGAGCAAATTGTAGAATAGAGAGCGTAATAATAACCTATATATGAGTTTGAGCAAGTCTGGAGAAGCCTTGCGATAACATGGCAATGATAAGAAGGAAGGCAATTATTTTGACTAGCCAGGCTCTGTCATGGCGGACCACAAAGACTACAAAAAATAACGTTCACTCCTTTTAGGGAAATTGTTATGCAGAATTTCGATGAGCGTGGAATCGAAAGCCCCACTTGATCAAGAACGCCGCACCCTCTTTCAGAAAGTTCTGCTACATGTATTTGATGGTAACCAGGAGTTCAGTACTTGGCCGTAATAAAGGGACCGAGTGGTTGTGTCAAAACTGGGAGTTAAAAATCAGCTGCAGTTTCGACCAAAAATGAAATCATCCACTGAACTGGCCAGAATCTGGCCCCAGCAGATTTTGGTCCGCGAATAAATCCCGTAATTGAAAATCAAATAGAGACAGAGTAATCATCTCGTTAATATTGCGCTAAATCACGTATTGAATCGGTCTGCATTCCGTGATTTTAGTCTCTGGAAATTCAAGTAATTTGTTTATCTTTAATCCGTCATTTCGCCTCCGCAAATTATTAGTTTGCTCAGTATTCCGTTATTAGTTGGCGCTGGTTTGGTTTTCATTATTCGTACATCAATATTCATTCGTCCCCAAATATTTGTGCAGGAGTATTTATGGCCTGCAAATAAAGTGTACAGTAACTTGTTCCTATTTTTTGTAAACGTCATGTTTTTATTATACTGAAAGAAAGTTTTTCTTAATGGCTTCTGGCTACGATTAAAATATTGTCGCTTGTGTATTTCTTATTCTTCGTTCAGAATCCTCCATTTTCTGTCGACACTTTTCCGCACGTGTCTCTTTTTAAATATCTGTTTGCTTGAAGGGCTGTTCAGATATCTCTAGCTTTCTGTTCAAACTTTTCTCGCATGCCCTTGCCTGGGAGTGGTACTGAATATCACTCTAACGCCTGAAATTTGTATTGCTTGTACTGTGATGGCTCCATGACCGCAGGTGTCACCAACAACACCGTCCACGCACACTGGGAAATGAGGCGAGGGAAAAGAGAAAGAAATTATATGAAAGCTGCTGTTGTGGTCACTACGAATGTGCCCTGATGTCACGTGGCAATCTAACAGTGTGCACACCTGTTGAAGTAATGTCTGCTGATTGCCCTCTCTCACCTGTGCCGCCATGAAGGTTCTCTCTCTCTCTCTCTCTCTCTCTCTCCCTCTCTCTCTCTCTCTCTCCCTCTCTCTCTCTCTCTGTGTTAAAATCTTATGATAAAAATCAGTCATTCAGTAATTATTTCATTTGTATTACTTCAGTACAACTTTCTGTCCACGTGGCTCCAGTGAATCATTACTTTATTAATAACGCACCATGTACAAAGATCTGTAAACATCCAAGGCAATATAAGAAAATATCTTTGTGTAAGTTGAAATGAAAATATATTTTGTGTAATTTTGAACTAATTTGGCTTAATATGTGAACCCAGAAACGCATGTTTTTAATATAAAGATAAATTAATGATAATCGGAACATGTGTCCTTCATGCATATTAGTATAGTTATTTGGTTGACAATTGAGATGTAAGTACACTTAAATCTCTTTGATGAGAGGATTAATGTGTTCTAAGAAAAATGATTTTCTTTGGGAATAGACTTGGATTGATTAATCCTCGGAAACAAGGCTTATATTCTTCTATCTGATTTACTTTAAGTGTATTTCGATTTGGAAAAATTAAATTATTTTATACTTCCCGTTATTTCTGTTTGTTTTATTTACATTTGTTGTCTAATTCTGTCTGACAGTCGGGTTGCAGCTTATTCATTTTTTTGGATTCAAATATAAATGAAAATAAAATAAAACATAGCGATGCATCTGTCACGGTGTGAATAAATGCATGTATCACAATATCGTTAAATCTATTGTAAGGCATAGAAAAATTATAATTAGGATTTTCCTGTAAAAACAGGCTGCACTGAGTACAGGTGTAGCAAATGAAGTAATGAAGTATAGATGGAATTATGATTTTTTTTTTAAATATTAACCGTAAAAAAAAAACAGTAAATATATTACTTTAAATCTGGCCTCATATGTGTTGCTGTAAGGAAGGCCCAAACAGTTCCTTGCAGGATCAGACGGAACTATCATCGAGGCGCCTCTTGAGCCGCCGGGGGATGACGAGATTCGGCAGCGTTCGTTCGACGTTTTTTGTGTTTTCTTCGTGGGTATTATTCCATCTTCTGAATTTTAGTTCACTTAACATTGGCGATCCTCGACTTACACCGCTTGGCGTTGGCGGCGTTGCGACTAGAGCGGGCTAGTCTTGGAAACCTTTTAGCTCAGAGAATTTGCAAAATGGTTTCTGAGTTTTGTTTCAGCGCTGCCTGAATTTATATAAGCTTGCAGTACAACACAAAAACCCAATCGGAATGGCTGATCGACTTTAATTATATGAGTTGCAAACACAAGATTACACGAAAATTCGTTCTGATTTATGACTTAAAAAGAACAATAATAATGAGAAGAAGAAAAACAGAAAATTATGATCACTAAACACCACTGCACCGTCAACAGGTATTGTTGCTTTGCTGCTAGTTTTCCGTAAACACCAATCACTCCTTCACAGCACTTGTGTCTCAGTGGAGTCGTCGTGGTCGTCAGCCGCACGCTCTGCTGGAGGTGCTTCAGGCCTCTGCGCGCTATTCCGAGGACGCTCGGGCGTTAGCCGCTCGCTCAGGTAAGTGTACCTGGAAGTGCGGACTCCCTGCGTGTACTAAGTGAGCTCTTGCGGATTATTTCCTTAAATATGTCTGTGCACGTGTCCTTGAATTTCAGTCTGAGTGTTCCTCAGGTTCGTGCGTACGTGCGTAAGCTTGCGTGCGTTGCCTTCGCGCAAAATTATTTTCCTCTATAAAAATGTTTGTGCTTGCGGTCGGACGTTATTGCTCACTGAGAACGGCCCTGCATAAGTCATTATTCAATCGACAACAAGGAAATGCAGACGTGGGTAGTGTCCCCCTTCGATTTCTTTCCAGCCGCCCCTGTTTCTTTTGGCGTAGAGATTTTAGCGGTATCAGGACATTTGAGGTATAAAAGAGAAGGTGGTCTAATAAAAGCTTGTTTACATAAAGAGCATGTACTCACAAGGGGTAGTCAGTACAAAACAACATTTCCACGTGGAAGTAGCGGTATTATATAAACTACATATCTCTATTATGTGTCTCTAACTTCCTACATGGATATATCTATTATGTGTCTCTAACTTCCTACATGGAAGTACAGTAAGGCAGTCAAAACAATTATGATTTTCATGATGCATTTTTTTTTTTTCAAGAGAAACGTGCTGACGTAGTTGCTGTTCTGTATTTAACCATTTGTGTCATTGACTTTTTCGAGAGTTAATGATATCCAGTTGTCTCGAATCAGGTGGAGAGAGAGAGAGAGAGAGAGAGAGAGAGAGAGAGAGAAAAGAAGCTAGATTTGTCTACTGGTAATTCGCCGACTTCAAAGGTCGCCCATAATCAAGTCGCTGCTCTTGATTAACGTTAATCAGGTCGATGTTCATCAACTGCTAAAGTTCAGCCGTGCTTAAAAATTAACAAGGAGACTAAGGCTGTTGGTCGGCACATTAAGACCGGACTCCTTCAAATCTCTCTCTCTCTCTCTCTCTCTCTCTCTCTCTCTCTCTCTCTCTCTCTCTCGTGTTTTGTGCGTTCAGCACGCAAAATAATTTTATCCCAACTTCTTAGATTTCAACTCTGCGATTCCTTAGTTTTTGCTTACGTGAATTATTCATGTTTATCCATTTTTTTCAAAGTGTACAATGAGAGAGAGAGAGGGTTGGAAAAAGAGTCGCGAGTGGTCGAAGCACTTTGGCACCTAGCAGAACATAGCTGGTAGCATTTTTGGGCTATTTACTATATCGACCACATACACTATAACTACCAACATGCACGCCTTAGGGCTATTCCATCCTGTACTCCTACACCCCCAACCTCACCACCAACCATGCAACCCCATTCCCCCAGCAATCCCCATCGGTATTCTTTATGTCGCCACCCTTGCCCTCTCTTCCTTCCACCCCCTCCCCCCTTTCCCGAACCCCCACCCACACCCTACGTGAGCACACTATGTTTAAAACCTTTCCTCTCCAACCCCCTCCAACCCCCTCCCAGACCAGCCACCAACCCACACCAACCCACTGACTCTCATGTCTTCCTTACATTCTCGTTCCCTGTCCTTCTCTCTGCGACCATCATGTTGTTCTATCGATATTGCTTCATTTACTGCGTATACTACTGCGTTCGGTTACTCATATTTTTGACGTTATTTTCACTGATTTATTAGATTATTATTACTATCGCTTTTCAGCAGGTTTTCAACATATAAGAACTTAGTCACTCTTAAACAACACCTCGCGGGGCTGCTCTTAACAAAAAAAGGGGAAAAATGGCCTGTGTAAAGCTGGCTTAATAAATTAAAACAATCAATTTTACATTTCCAATATTTAATGATTAAGGAGATTTAGTCCTACCTGTAAGATTCTGGGATTGGGAGAGGGCGGGGTTGAGGGAGGGGGGGGGGGGTGATTGCTTTTTGGAAGAGAGAGTCGCATATATCACTCTAGTTGAAGAGTCGAGCTTAACGCCAAGAAAGAAAAAAAATTCCTAATTAAAGAAATAAAATGTAAAAGTATCTATTTTTCCCAGTAAGCATTTATTGTTATTTTTATTTATTCAGTTTTTTGTGTTCTCATGTTACTGTCCTTCCCCTGGTTATGATATCAAAGCATGGAGGAAAAATTCTCGCTCATTTTTTGACAAGAGCATCAAAGTTGTCAAAAATAATGAATTTAAAATCATTCTGTTTGATCAACGTACCATAATTGTTTTTATGTATCAGCCGACTTTTTTTTTTTTTTCTTTTTTCTTTTTTTTGCGAGAGATTTTGAATAAGTTTATTTTCTGTCATCGTCCTACCATAATTCGTTAGATTTTATTTATTTTTGGATTAATTTCGTTATATTATATTTTTACTTGGCGAATTTTTGGTGGAGGTTTTCTTGACTGTAATGGGTATTCGTTCTCGAGCCTTTATATTTTAAGCTGGTAGTTCATTTCTCTTCTTTTTAAATGAATACTATGAATTTATGCTGTTACTTTCAGCTGATGAATTCACGCTCTTCATTTTGTGAATATGTTGATGAATCAGTGATCTTTGTGATAACTAATACGACTGCCCTAATTTCTATTTCAAAAATAAAAAACGGTTCGTAGGATTGACTTTGCAATGAGTTTATGTTTCAGTGCTCTTGCCTCTACGGTGGTGGATGAATTCGTTCTCTTCGTTTTGATTTCAGCTGACGAGTTCTTTCCCTTGATTTTGACTTCACTTGATGAGTTCGGTATGAGTGACCATGGAGCAGCTTGCCCTGAGCATAACATGGTTGTCATGGAGACACTCTCTCTCTCTCTCTCTCTCTCTCTCTCTCTCTCTCTCTCTCTCTCTCTCTCTCTCTCATAAACACACACGCACACAAACAATTCTTCTAGCGATATATTTTATTTCCTCGATGCTAGCAAGACCTGAGGGCCAACAGTTTTTATACTCTACCTGTCTGCTTGGCTGGCTGTCTGTCTGTTTGTCGGTCTGTCTGTCTGTTCGTTAGTGTAGTTTTCATCAGCGGGAAGACAAAAGTCGAAGCGAAAAAACGTTGTAATATTCCGTTGAAATTCAGGATTTTTTGTTTGTTATCTTGTATAGTAATATATTTGTGTCCCATTTTTCATTCCTCCACCAACGCCGTATAAACAAAGAACTTTTATTTCCCGTTCGCTCTGAGCATTCGGATGATGACTTGCGACCTTCCTCGTTTGTCTGTCAGTGCTGCTGAAGGGTATTATCTAACGTTAGGGGACATGTATTGCCCGAACAGTACATAATCCCGCTTGTTTAATTGGACCTGATTGGGACGGAATAACAAGGGCAGAGTCGTTAACGACTCACAGAAGCCTATTAGTGCCAGGATGTGTCTTGGGGTCCATTTCTTTTCAATTGGGCTCTCGTCAACAAAAATGGAATTGGCAAACATAGTTTAATTGGGCGCACATCTCCCTTTCAAGTTAAGGTTATCAAATGGAGGTTCATAAAACAATTTCCATCTATTAGTTTTTCGTTTGTCTTCAAAGAATGGTTTCGTTGGAGCAAATTAAAATCTGCAGGTCTTTGAAGTAGAGTGAAATCTGCATTTCTTTGTCACAAACGGATCTCTGACGCGTGCGATGAAGTTGCACTTTGCTCTTATATTATTGTTCATTGGGCAAGATTCCTCTCCTTCTTTCTTCTTCATGAACGTTTTCTCTCCTCTCATCTTTCCTCCTTTGGTTTGTGTCTACTTGCACTTGTGTTACACGTGTAGGTCAGGAGACTTTCATTTCATCTGCGACCGATGAAAATTTGGCCTTGAAAAGAGGTCAGATGTTGATCACAAAGACTACGAAGGCGTTTGTATAACATATCCAAATATCTAATGGGGAAAAAAAGAAAAAAAAACGAAAAAAAAAACGGAAAAACTGAAGCCCAGCGCGACCGCCGCCGCCTGTGTATCGCGTGTGTGTACAAGCTGCGAGCATAGTGGTTGCCATATAATTTTCTGCGGTGTCGTTGCCATATTATTTGCCCCGGTTGGTCTTGGCTGTACGTGGCAATTTCACAGTAACCGGGTTACTTCGACTCTTTAATGATAGGGTTCCAAATCACCTAATGGTGAATCTTTTCCACTTATTCTCCCCTTCTCATGCGCACGTGGTAAGTTGTAGGTGAGCAAGAAACCCTAGCTTACGTTTGTTTGTCCTTTTAGTGCATTGTTCTTTGCGTTAGAAAACCTGTAGAGGTTGAGGACTTGTGTAAGACTTAACTCCACAACTTTATATTTCCAACTACCATATATCATAATATATTAATTAACATACAACCGTGGTTTGATAAAAAGTAGAAACGCCCATCTGTAATTTGTGACATATAATTAGTTAACTATTTTCTTTATTTTTGCTTATTCGGGGAGAAACCCTACTAACTATTTGTTGTTGTTATTTTGTGGGCGTAGGAAAGCCCTATGGAAGAGCCTAAAAAGGTCTGAAAAAGGTGTTTTGCATTGAGTTAAAGATACAGGAATTTTATGGTAGAATATTTATGATTTATTTAATAGAATGAAAATGTAAAAAAACAGAAAATGGTCATGTTAAACAGTACAGAATTTTATGGTAGAATATTTATGATTTATTTAATAGAATGAAAATGTAAAAAAACAGAAAATGGTCATGTTAAACAGTACAGAAATATTTCTAATAAAATATATCATATTTATTTTAATTTTCGTTGGTGAAACAAGGCTCTATTTGACCATAGATTTTAGCAAGTTTTAATTTATTTGGTGTACTGAATTTAGGATATGTTTCTGTGCGATTATTTTTTGTTTCCACTCATAACTGAGAGTGTATGAACGTTTTTAATTTGTGTCCTTTTTACTTGATCTTAATGTTAGTGTAAGTAGTATGAAGTATTTGTATTAATTACGAAGACCATTTCAAGTTAAGTTAGGAATATAATGTTAACAACTTATGAGTGAGGGGAAAATCTTGTGCTCGTCACGAGTAAGCTGGAGGTCGCATCACGCTTTCTTGAGTTCTACCTTTTTTTTCTTAGATCGTCTTTATATTATAACTCTTTCTGGATATCATTAAACATCTGAACGTATTCCATTCTTTACGTATTTACCTTGTGCACCAGTTTTGTTATGAAAATCTCATGATCCCTTTACGACAAGATTTTTTGTTAAAATCATACAAATAAAAGTAATTTTATACATTCCCATAAAACCATGCCACGAGATTTTAGACGAACGCCGTTCCTGGTCCCCGGATAAAGGAGGAGGGTCGCCTACACAGGACTGCGAATTGGCTTTTAGGTCGGCTGTTGATGGCAGTGGATCCTAACGCAGTCCTATCATGGTCTTTAAAATAGTCTGTATTTTAAAGAAGGTTACAGTCTTCCCCTCACGGAAGTTCTTCAGGGTTGTGAAAGATCTTTGATAACTCACAACCATAATTTTCTCCGGACTAGATATTGCAAAGTAATTAAAATTCGGATACGACATTTTTTTTATTTCTTAAATAAACGATGCACTTTCAGTATTTTTGCATGGTGCACTGCAGGCATTATTGAAGGGTGATCGTAGCGTCCCTCGGGTCCCTAGTTGTACCCACTTTTTAGGTTTTTGCGTTATCTCCAGCCCTGCATCTTTTCATGTATGTTGCTGTGCAACCTCTCAGAGGCTGTATGGCTTTCTCCCAGTCTCGCCTTTTTGTACTGTATGCTGTCCAGCCACTCCAACTTCCACTTTTCACGGTCTTCAGCACAGAATGGCCGGAAGTGTCCCAGTGTTTAGCTTTTATAGCCTAAGTTTCAGGATTAATTCAATATCAGTGTTCTTCCAGAGCAAATGTCAGTGAGAACGACAACATGCTGTCCATTTCTAGGTTAGCCAGAAGAAAACAAATAAACATTAATTGATTACAAGTTTTCTGACGCGTATTAAAAAAGGGGAAGATAAAAGGGTGGAGTTTAATCAGTGACTACTATTGCTATTATATCACCCTTAATAATAGTAGTAGTAACAGTAATAACAGTTGTAGTAGTCAAGTTTCTGCTATTAATTTATTATATAAGGTCATTGTAATAATAAATTGTATTGCAAGAAGTCAACAAGAAAAAAAGAAACGACGTCTAATGGTTTCCTCTGTAATGCATTAAATTTTCTTGGTCCTTTGGTGATAGAAAGCGATTGTCTTTAATTTAATTTTAGATATTTAATCGACAGAGTCACCGGTTAATTCAATTTTAGAAATTGATTCAACTGCACTCCCCCATACCCTTTTGGTCTGCTTTTAATTTGGAAGGGCGAAAGCAATATACTGTTTCCTTATCAGTCCGATTTCCGAATTTCCTTCCTTCCTTTTCTTCTTCTTCATGATATATTATTCAGTGCAATTAATGGGGTCCTCATGATTAAAAATATATATCACGTAATGTCGTTGTAAAATGCAGATGATTATGGATAAACTTCACTTTTTATGTAGGTGAAGAAAAAAAGTTTTTTTTACAATTAGAGCATAGGTAAGGAGACTAATTTTTGGTGAAAAAAAATAAGAAAAATTTAATGCTCGTGTTTCAGTATGTTAATTGACAGACAAAACTATGAATAATTGAAAATGAAAATCACTATTTTTCTTTACTAATTTTACGTTTCTCTTCCAGGTAAGAAACACATTAAGCGTCTCTCCCCTTTTTTTGTGATTTGCATCGTCGTGTTAGGAGACCGGAACGTCCGTATCAGGCGAGATAAAAAATGAGTGATTTTAACAGAGGACACTAGCGCAGATAACATAGATTATTGTCGTCGGAAGGGATGATTTCCTCTGTTTTGTGCGGGACGATGCCCCCAATTTGCAGCTTGCTTTCGTGCAACCGGTAATACAGGAACAGTCTGTGTTTTGCGGAGCTGCATTTTTAATTTTGCTGTTGTGTGCATGTTTGTGCTCATGGGGAATTTTCATATATTTGTGCTGCTGATGTCCAAATGTGCGTGCGTTCATTTGCCCGTGCATATCGCTGCCAAAATCCGTGTTGGGAAGTTTTATCTGTCGCAGTTTAATAAAGTGTGGGCGAGACAGACAATTGCGTGTGGGCGCACTCGAGGGTGTACGTCGAATCTCTCATATCACCAGCGTCACCCCTTCCCCCCCTCCCAAAAAAAAAAAAAAAGAAAAAAAAAAAAAAAAAAAAAAAAAAAAAGTGGAGAGGGTAGTGGAGGAGGTAGGGTTCAATTGTAAGACTAATAACACATTTCAAAGTTCTTAATACAAAGAGAAGTATCTGTCATCTTGCCGATTTAAGGGTGATCAGGGTAACGAGGTGGTAGAACGGCACTTATGATGACGATGCTGTGTCAAAGCGCTTCTCATATTTTGCGAGTAAAGGCCTAAAGCAGTTAGGTTAGGGTGCTGACGATAATACGTAACACTTCTCTGATGAGCATTGCTATCTAATATATATATATATATATATATATATATATAGCTATAGTATATATAGTATATATATATATATATATATATTGTGTGGTGTGTGTGTGTGTATGTGTATATATATATTTATATATATATATATATATATATATATATATGTATGTGTGTGTGTGGTATGATATATATATATATATATATATATATATATTTATATATATAATATGTAGTGTGTGTATATATATATATATATATATTATATATATATATATATAATATATGTATATATATATGTATGTATATATATGTATATATATATATATATATATATTTATATATATATATATATATTTTTATATATATATGTGTGTGTATGTAAATAGGTTAAGCTGTTCACAAGGGTTCTATGTCACGAAAAGCACCCGCAAAAGGCTTCTTAAAAAATAAGGCGGCTTTCGTATCAAAGCTGGCTTTAAATGTAAATGAAGATTCACCAAGGACAACGACGATCTCTCTCTCTCGTCCTCTTCCCCCTCTCCTCCCCCCCCATCTCCTCCTCTCTTTCTGCTCTCCTCCTCTCTCCCTCCTCGCTCTCTCCTCTCTCTCTCTCTCTCTCTCTCTCTCTCTCATCCCCTTAGTGTCTGTGTATTTAAATATATACGTATGAGTTATATGTATATAATGTATGTGTATACATACATATATAATGTGTGTGTTTGTGTGTATCATAAAATTATAGTGGTATGATTTAAAATTCATTGCCAAAGAAGAGTAGAGGTGTTTTTTTTTTTTTTGGGCTGAATTACAGTTTTAATGATAGTCAAGGAAATACAGACGTATGGTTTATAGTTTAATCGTATATGCTGTAAGTTGGCCAAACAGTCTTAACGTGGTCGTTCCTTTCGAAAGTTCTGCAAAGACTTAATTAAATTCATATTTGATAATTTATCTAGCCATGTTTTAAAAAGTTATATCTGGGAAAAATCGCATGTAAGACTCACTTCCGAAATACATACAGAGAGAGAGAGAGAGAGAGAGAGAGAGAGAGAGAGAGAGAGAGAGTTAATAGGTCAGAAAATTTATATTTCAGAAATGAAATGGTCCACTGATAGCGCTCTGTAACGCTATTTACCTTCGTAGTGCCTGTCGTTTAGAGAAGATGAAAAATAGAGAGAGAGAGAGAGATGAGAGAGAGGAGAGAAGAGAGAGGACGAGAGACACGAGAGGAGAGAGAGAGAGAGAGAGAGAAATAGCCTCTTTATCACTGATGCCGTCCCCCTGTTGGAGCAAAGTGATGTTTAATTGTTGTAAAAACTGACCGCCGTCAAAACATATGATTATTGGCGTCATAAATTGTTTGTAATTCATAGTAATTCTCGACAATTAAGCCACATCATTTAATTAGTAAACCTACTCCTATAAATTATCAACCTGACGTTCAAAGGAGCCCGATGAAATGTTTTATTAAAACTGAATGCTGCGAATATATTAAGCAGCCGCTTTGATCACAATTATTACTCTAATTATACTTCTCTGATTTTCCTCTTTTCAGCGCTGCTCATTTGAAAGTATTTCGGCGTCACGTGTGAACTGACGCTTGCGGTATGTTGTGATTCTTTTTCTTTTCTCTTTTCGGCCTGTCTTTGAGCTCTCTCTCTCTCTCTCTCTCTCTCTCCATTAGAGCTTAAGAACATTAATCTATACGACTTTATCGGTAGCTTTTCATATAATGTGGGTTTTCTGGGAAGAATTTAATGCTAAAACGATTCTTGAGCGATTACCGAAAACAAATACAAGTCATCATCAAAGTCATTTATTTATTTGTTTATTTAATTTTTAGAGAGAATGCCACCATATAGTCCTAACAGAGAAAGTAATACAGACAGACTTCTATAGCATCTTATTATGCCGCTGCAGTCAGGCCTTGGAATAAGAAACGTGGACATTTTGTTCTTAACCACAAGGACTGAATACATTAAAGTGATAATTAATGAATACATTACATCACCTCGGCAATTATTCCCACTCAAAAAGGAGGCAATTAAGTGTTAAAACATCAAACCGTTTAATTGCGCGTAGTGACCTCCTGTAAACGATCCGAATAGAAGTTGAATAAATGAACTGGGACATTTTTATGCTCTAATGTGGGTTCCCCCCCCCCTCCCCCCCATAGGAGGAAAACAAAAATGAGAAAGTGTTGGTTGAAGTTCTATGGGCGAGGAGAATAGCATAGTAGCAGGGACAAGGAAGTAGTTTTTAGTTTTAAATTCTTTTGCGATAATGTGCGAGGGATTTCAAGTTCTTGGTTATGTACAAGAAATAAAGTGAAACAAGACATGTGGCGTTTTGTGTATTAATTAATGAGAGACTTTCAAGTGCTCTGATATTTGCCCTGACATAATGGCTTTTAATTGATTTCTTATTTGAACTTACTAGTCGTCGGCTGAACAGCTTGACGGTGACGGTACGGTAATATACTTGTTACACATATTCAACTGGTATTTTAAAACGGAGAGAGAGAGAGCATTAACTTACACAAAGAAACAAACGTTTCCCTTCATCCAAAGTCAAGAAACAAAATGACTTCGAATTAATGAATGGGAGGAGAGTTCCCAGCAAACTTTTCATCCGGTCTTCAGCCCTACGTACCCCCTTCCCCCTCCCCTCCCTCCTATCTCCCTCTCCCCCCTATCTCCCTCCTCCCTTCCGTCTTCTCTCCCACAGACATCTATCTATCCCACCCCCAACAATCGCTACCTCATTCTGGTCAATGATTACATCAACTTGGAGACCTCTTATTCCCTCTTTGAAGATATTAACAAACTTTCACGTCAATTGTAGTGATGGCTTATGGGGCATCTCTCGGAAGAATTAACGATTTGGTTTCTGTTTCGTTCAGTTTTACATATACCGGATGTGTGTTTGTGTGTTTTTTTTTTACGCATACAGAAATGTACATATGTATCTATCTATCTATGTATATTTATAAGTGTCTATACATGCATGTATATACATATATATGGAATTTTCCTTTAAAAGTTCATAGATGTGCTTTGTTTTATTGTTGAGGTTTTTTCTTTTACTTGTACTAGGGGAGTAGAATTAAACCCACCTTTCCCCTTCTTTTTTCTCTCCCTGGGTCTCTTTCTAAGTTTCGTTATTCTTGCTCCATTTTTATTTACTCCACTTTTATTTTATTTTTTTACATTTTTTTTACTGGTTACTTTTTTATAGCAGGTATTTCTCGCCATTTGCTCTTTCTTTTCTGGTTTTTACGCGTTTTTTCTCAATTGCTCTATTTAATGGTTTGTTATTGGCATTGTGCTTTTCCTCCACGCGACATCCATCCTATTTTTTTTTATTTTTTTTATTTAGAGTTCCATTATTGGTCGCTTTTATTGTTATCATACATTTCCCTTCTGTTCCATTTATCCCACCTTTGGGATACTGGTTTAAATTAAAGGCATTTTATTGGCTTTCCTCCTTCCACTCACTTGGAATCTCTTCTCTCTCTCTCTCCTCTCTTCTCTCTCCCTCTCTCTCTCTCTCTCTTCTCTCTCTCGATCTCCTCTGTCTCTCTCTCCTCCCTCTCTCACGTCTCTGCTCTCTCCCTCGTTGCTCCCTTCACCTCTCCTCCATTCCTCATTCCTCTTCCCCTCGTCCCGCTCCGTCTCTGCGGTCTCTCTCCCTCTCTCTCTTTCACCTCCTTCCTCCATCTCATCCCCCATCTCCCTCTCTCTCCTCTCCCGCTCTCCTCAGTCCTCTCCATCTCCTCTCGTCCTCCATCCCGCATCTATCCTCATCTCCCTCTCATCTCTCTTTCTCTCTCATCCTCTCTCTGTGCGTGCGGAAACCTTTTGTCTTATTCTGATGGTGTTTTTTTCTGGCTTAAGTTTTTCATTGGAAGTTAGTTGGTTTTACACTTTTCAAATCCCTTTTTTTCGTGTAGTTTTTTATTTGCTTTTTCCTTGCATTGCTTGAGATTTCATCTTTGGCGATGTTTTATTATTATATATATACCTATATATATATATATATATGTATGTTATATATATATATATATATATATATATATATATATATATATATATATATATATATATGTATATACACACAAACGGTTTTGACGGGGCGATCGGAAATAAATTAAAATATAGAATACTTCATATTTTAATCAGATGCTATGATCACAAGGGTCTGGCCAAGTCAGAGTTATGTGTGTGTGGTGTATATATATTTATATATATATATGTATATACACACAAACGCTTTTGACGGGCGATCGAAAAATAAATTGTAAGAGATACTTCATATTTTAATTCAGATGCTATGATCACAAGTCTGCCAAGTCAGAGTGTGTATGTATGTATATATATATATATATATATATATATATATATATATATATAATATATATATATATATATATCACACATACACACACATACATGCACAACACACACATATATATAGTTATGTCTCGAGAGGGGTATAGTCTGTTAGCGTGGATATTTATAATTGTCTTTTTCTTTGTGTGAATCCTACTACCATTCCCATATTTTCGAATCCTTGGAAGTAACCTAGCAATTTTATGTGAAGCAGTTTCTTGCTTCCTCTTATGATTAGTATATTCTTTTATATTCCTCCGTGTCGCGTTTTTAAATTCAATTCCAAATGGTTGTTATTTATGTAGGCGTGTTTATGTGACCATTGTTGGGTCTTAATTTGGCAGCAGTGATTTCTGTTTGTTGTGTCACAAGTTAATTGTGCTGCGGCAGTATTGATTTATTGCGGTGGTGTTTGTTGTTAAGTTGCAAAATTTCTGTTCTGACAAATGGCATTCATTAAACTTTCATTTGATGAATTTAGATGCGCTGGGAGGCTAAAATTAGCACATTGCTTTTTCAGTTGTTTCAGGTGACAACGGGCGCGTTTTGCGCCTTACCTATTTCCCCTTGAAATCAGCTGTGTTAGGAAAATAGTACTTATGATTTTTATTCAGATATTAATGAGTTCTATGTACTATTGTATACCTGTCATTATACGAAAGAAGTAATTTTAATAACATGAAGTTTTCTTTATTTAATGTTACTCTGACAACATTACCAATGTGCCTCTATTAAAATGTATGCTTGCATATGCACACAGATTTACATAAATGTACGTATACATGTATATAGCATACGCGCCTACAAAAATTAATGGGCACCAGGAAAAATTAAATGCTGCAAGCTTTTATCGACAATGCAAAAACGCCGGTGATCAAAAACGTACCTTGGGTGAACGAAGGGCATTATGTAAAACAGCAATTAGTCAATGCACCTGTGATGAAGGTGTCTTAATTCTCTCTCTCTCTCTCTCTCTCTCTCTCTCTCTCTCTCTCGATAAAGTTTTAAGATTCTGTGGGAAAAAACAAAATTCTTTATGAGGGAAGTCGACCCGAAAATGTATCTCTGCAGCGGGACACAGCAACACCGACTGGAGTGGACTGTCGGCCGCCGATATTTAATTCTTGTGTCCTGCCCGGTTGCGAATCTATAATTCATGAAGTCATCGTTTCTTAATTGGCAGGTTGTGGACGTACGGACGGTATTGAATTTGAACCAATTGCAAATTAGGAAACAATTTACACTGCTTATAATTGGGACGATTGTGTTCATAACCTCGTGAACAATCACGACTAGGTAAAATAAAAAACGAAAGTAAAAAAAAGTCGTGATACTAAAAGGTTGAAAACGGTTTTATTTTCTTGGTAAATGGAATCATTTAAGAACAGTGATGTCTCATTTCACTGTTCCGTGTAATTTAATTCCAGTGTTCGTTGGTCGATGTTATCATTCCTGTCATTCGCCATTCGCTTAAAGGCTTTCTTTTGAGGTAATTTTCAAAGTGAGTTATAGTGGCACAATAACATTATTTCTTCCTCCGTAAGTTGTGTGTTTGGGAGAATGGCTTATCGGTGCTTGCAACAACCATAATACAATAATTGTAAGATTATTCGTAAAGCATTGCGTGTTTAAGAAACACCATTTTATATATATATATATATATATATATATATATATATATATATATATATATATATATATATATATATATATATATATATATATATATATAATATATATATATAATATATGGTGATTTTTCCCAGGAGATTACATAGGCTGGTAAAGTCTCCACAAAAATTGTGTGTATACATTTATATATATATATATATATATATATATATATATATATATATATATATATATATATATATATATATATATATATATATATATATATATATATATACATGCAAATTTTGTGGAGACTGACAACCTATTTAATCTCCTCCCGAGAAATATAACTTAGATGTATTATCGTATGCAATTGGAAATCCCTACGTCCGGTTTTTTTTTCATACTTGTTTATCATTCATCTTAAAAGTATTCAGAGTTCTCTCCTCTCTCTCTCTCTCTCTCTCTCTCTCTCTCTCTCTCTCTGTTAAAAAGTTGAATGCGAGAACCACGTAATAAAAAAAAAAGTATCTTCTTTGTTTTATATTCCATGCCAATTTATTAGCTCAGTTTTAAAATATTACGCACACAATTTGCATGATACAATGATGCGTGGACAAAATATTATGAAAAAAAAGGCACAGAGAATTCATGCAAATTTATTTACATAAATAATTCAGCATAAAATAAACGCTGCGAATTATCATAACTGTCTCTTTACGCAACAATAAAATTAGCACATCCATTTGATCCCTTTTAAAGAGCCAATGGAATAGGCAATAAAACGTTGCAAGGGGGATGGGGTAAGGGGGTGGGGGGTGTACGGATAGGAAGTATCCGGACGGGTGGTAGGGGACTGAACAGGGCCGGGTTGGAATCGAGTAGACTGCAGCCATCCTTGAAGTATGCAGTTTTCTTGTAGGATATCAATCTGCGGTTGTTATTGTTACATCCTGATCGGTCATGATAACTGTCATTGTTCCTCGTCCTGCGGCGGTCATTACATGGATGGGTTCCTTTACGGGCGTTCCGGGCTGTCTTGCCTCCCTCTTTAGAAGAACTCGAACATTTCCATCTGCGTTTCTTTGCCTTTGAGAGCCTGACACTTTATGGCTCCTTGGCTTTTCCTCTATGATTCAAGCACGTGTGACTTCGACGTCACTCATACGCGACAGGGAAAACTCTGACTTTCGGTACCTTGTCAGGTCGGTTGACTGACTGGTCGCGGAAAGATCACCTGATTACTTTTGCTATTTCCCTGTGTGTTTCTTTGTGTGTAAGCGCCGTCGAAGAGAATATGAGATTAAGAAACGTTTCTACATTTTTCTTCAGCCGTGTCATTTCAGAAGTAATTACTGTATTTCTCCTCGTCGGATGCTTTACTTTTGAAATTACCGGCGGGATAACTTTCATTACGGACCATCCTCCGCCAGCGGCCCCGTCTGTATTGTGCAGGCCAGCCATACAAATTTGGTGAGCGCCCCCTTCCCGAAATCTAATTTTGGCGAACATATACTAACCTTCCCTATTTTATTGGTTCCAGTTTAATAGTCGTATCAGAATGGAGTGTGAACTGCGTTCTACCCTTCTCCTGTGCTAGTGTTCGTGTGCATCTGCCTGCGTTTAATTTTCGACCATTTTCGTAGTATACTATTTCGTACGGTATTATTTTTCCTCTCGTCATATTCATTTGTTAATTGATTTTCATCGTCTTTCGTTGGGTCTGTTTTACTTTTACGTTTTCTTTAACTCAGTCTATTCAAATTGCATTTTCACTTCTTAAAAATTTCCAATGCATCGATTTCTCGCCTTTCCCAACTTTCCCAAGGAAAAGTAGCCTTATGAGTCAATTTTTTGGTGCAATACATGTATACATTGTATACACAACACACATATATATAAGAAATATATATATATATATATATATATATATGTATACACTATATTATATGTGTGTGTGTGTGTGTGAACGCGCGCGTTTGTATGTATATAATGTTTTATTATGCCAAATATATATATATATATAATATATAATATATAATATATATACACTATATATATATATATAATATATATATATATATATATATATATATATATATATATATATTTATATACACACATACACACACACATATATGATATATATATATACTATTTATATATATTATATATACACACACACCACACACACATATATAATATATATATATATATATATATATAATATAAATAATATATATATATATAACATAATATATACACATTAATAAGGAACAGCTTCCAACGCACCTAACCAGATGACCTTTCATCTGTTGACTCCCGCCCCCTCATCCTTCCTCCCCGGTCTCCTTCTTTCCCGTCCTCTCTCGTCCACAATCTAGCTTATTTTCTCCGGTATTTTCCTCTCGCTTACCATTTCTTGGTTTGTTTGACCACCTCATAGATTCCTTGCAAATTTTCCCCGGTTCACTTTTCTTGGCATTCACGGAAATCTTTTTAATTCCTCGATTTCATTCGATTTATCTGCCTTTGTTGCCCCAAGAAACCGTTTCCAGCTTTTTTCCAGCTTGGAACCGTAATCTCCCACTTTCAAGCATCCTTCGTTCCTTACTGTGTGAGGCATTTTTCTCTCTTCCCTTTCCCCTCCCTCTTTCTTCTCTTCCCCTTGTTCTTCACACTTCCAATCACTCCTTTTCCTTTCGCGCTTCCCACCTCCAGCTACCTATCATCCCCCCCCACGCCTACCCCCCTATATCCTCCCATACCTCCTCCTGCATCCAGCGCGTGGCCAGTCACCCAAAGGGCGCCAAGCCCTGTTCCCACATCCACCGTCTCCATGAATATTTTGCAAGTTCGTCTCCCTTCCGAACTACAGGCTCCCTTTGGAGAATTCTATTTATTTATGATTTCAGTAACACCTTTACAAAATCATCACCGTTGGGCGTAGTCTAGGCCTCGCGGGAATTGCTTCTATCCAGAGAAAAACTTATACAAGGATTACAGAAAAATGAGGAGAGAGAGAATTTCCATCTCTACTGTTATAGAAAATTCTATTCCTTTTGGAAGAGCTCTGCCGAGGATGAGTTTATTAAAAACGAAAAATCTATCAGTGATCTAAAGCGAGTTGGGAACTGGTGCCTTCATATCAGAAGCTTATCTTGTAGCTGATTTCGTATCATGCGCCTTATAAAATGCCAAATTCTATTATTTAAAAAAATTAACCAAATTAAAAAAATTAACTAAAATGTTGCGGAGTGATTACATAACTCGACACCTATTTGTTGTCGTTAACATGTAATTTTGTTCGTTAACCATAGTTTTATGTCAGATGGTGATGTTATTCCATTTAATTGTTGGAATGTTATCTGTGAATGTCAGAAGCATCCCGGGAATTTTATCTTCTGGAGGCTTAATTATTTAAGTATATTTATTTTCTGTCGTAGTTTTATCGGCATTTAACAGAGCTGCTTCGGGAATCGCTGAGACCAAAGTCTGATGAGTTGATGTGGGCAACTCTCTCAGAACATCAGCTCTTATTTTGTCGATGTTCTACCGCGATGTCGCATTGCTATACTTCAGAGGTCTCGTGTTCCCTTTTCTATAAAACTGCGAAGAAACAGCCGCTCTACGTATCACTGCTAGCAGAGCGCCTTGCTTGCTATACTTTGTGCTAGTGTTCGAATGTCTTCATTTCAAGATGGAATATTCATTTTAATTACAGCTTATTTCACTACTGTATTTATATCTTCACTTTGATGTATGTTACTATCATTCTAAAATCTGTATTGGAGGAGCTCCTGTTGCACTACTTTTAATTATAGTTCATTTTACTTATGTGTGTATTTTTGTGCTTTTCTGTTTGATGACATGTCTTTCTCTTTTGTCAAAGCTCGTTATACTGAGCAGTATCCTTTTGGTTCTGTAAGAAAGCATGCAGATTATGAATAATAGTAATAATGATAACATATTATGCAAGCTGATAATATAACCGTAACGGGGAACACTCACTTCTTTCTCTTCATAGGAAGGTATCGAGACCCGTTCAAGAAAGCGGAAGGAAAGAACAAATAATGTCGTATAAATTGGTCGAAAATGAAAGCTAAGGTCCCTGTATACCAAATTCGGTGTTCGGTTTATGTAATCACGAATAGATATAGTCACTTCACGTATATCAAAAGAAGAGTTAAACGTCCTCTCGCTCCTTAATTCGCCTCCAGTCTACGGCTAATACAAACCCTTGTAAATTTTATCACGACGTCAGCACCATTAAAGCGATATTAATCAGTGTTGCCCGCTGAAGAATCGGATAAAAACCTCCCCCCGATTAACTGGCAGTGGTTTTTATTGAGCTGGTAAAGGTGTTTAAAAGGCACTAAACTCCTCTATTTTGTACGTCAAACCATAACACTATAATTAACGTAATGAGTTTTATCCCGCACGGAGAAGACTAGGGGGGAAATTAGGGTATTATTCGTAACATGAAGGTTGAATGGATTATGAAGCAGTCACCCTAAACCTTCCGCCCACCCCCCACCCCCTCCACCCTCCGCCCTCCACCTATGTGTACCCCTACCCCTACCACTATCCTTAAAGTTTCGCCGCCATTATGAGCAGAGTTGACTTTCTGAAATGGATCGATTTTGAAAAGTGCGAATTTAGGGAGATTGAAGATACGCTCGCTCTTAATACATAAAACGTAATGTCTATTTGTATATTTATTTCTTCTAGATAGGACCGGCAGTCTACAGGCTGCCGTCTTGACCTCATCTTATATTACCGCCATACTTTATGGTATAGGTGAGGGAACCTTGTATACGTGTATATATATATATATATATATATTATATATATATATATATATATATATATATATACATAAAAACAAAATTATATCAAACATATATATTGTGTTTTTGTTTCAGAAAAATAATATGATTTAATTGTCTAGTGTTTCTCATTTCATTAACGTGTAATACTGCATTTGTTCTTCTCAATAAACAAATGAAAGAAGGAACAACGTTCTGGCGGAACTTGGGAATAAGTTACCTCACATTGTCTTACTCCCGACCTCAAATGTCATATTTTGGAAGTCTCCAAAGAGCCCATTACAATAACCCTCTGATATCTCAAGGGCCCTTCTGCCAGCTTTTGATATCCCAGGGCGCAACCTTACTTAACGCTTTTAGGATGCCCTTGTACGCTTCAAGGGCTCTGTCAAGTTCCATATCACTTTAGGTATACGAATATGTGTGTGTGTATTTATGTGTATATATATATATATATATATATATATATATATATATATATATATAATATATTATTCATACATGCATGACTTTAGGTTCAAAAACACTAAACCCAAAATATGGTTCAATATCCAGTTTACTGAACTTTTGAGAAGAAAACTGACATCCAAGGGGAATTATAATTGATCAGTGCATCTTTGCCGGCAGTATTCGAATCGCCGCCCTCCGGTTCTGTACTTGGAATCTCTTATCATTCCATCTCCACCATGATAACTGAGCACTATCGAGAACAAAATATGAAAATGACCGGCATTGGAGGCTTTGATTGGCAGATGCGAGTAAGAGAAAGAGAGGAAAATTTAGGTGTAATGTTTTTTTTGTCGCGCGAAGAAGTGACTGCACCACAGAGAGAAGAAGAACAGAATAAAGCGTCGAGAGGAGTTTAGAAAGACAGACCCGTAACTTCCAGGAAGCAGCCGAGCGGGAGCGAGACAGACTAACGGCTAGAAAACCCAAAAGAGAGTTGCCGATGAAGTTTCAATGTATAATATGAAGTAGCATTGGACATGTGACTCAGCATTTAGGAGATGAATGGGGCAATGACTCTGAGTCTTCTTTTTCTCCGAACTCGTCAACTTTTAGAGGAAATGGTTTATGTGCCGAAGTCCATTGACTTCGTCCTTTTTTTTTTTTTTCCATTTATTACAGAAACCTAACTGGATATTTTTGCTAACTTTCGTGCCTCGGAATATTTGTGTAATTATTGTGTATATTTGTATGTGCGGACGAACATGCTCATATCTGTATAGTAAATCATATAATCTGCATATGTAGCTTATATATATTCTTCACATTTAACATTGTATTTTAACTAGCCGTTTAGTTTCAGTACCTGAGGTTTTTTTTTTATATTTTTGAAGTGAGACTGTTAAGATCTTTTAGCCCTATACTTTCGGAACCAAAATAACTTGTAAACTTCCTTAATAAGGGTTCTTCGCCTTCTCAAGTGAAAGTATCAGTAAAATAACCGCATAGTTTTTAATCACTTAACCGACCCTGATCATAAATTTGGATCAATTACCAGAAATCAAATGAAACATGAGTGGAATCCCAAGTAAATATGCACCTGTTATCATATATTTTAGTCTAATGCTTCGTTAATTCTTCAAAGATTTGGGGTCGATTCTAAGTATATACATATAAATATTCTCATGTTTGGCGTCAATCCTAAATAGATAAAAACCAATCAGTCACTTAAGTATTTTCACGTTGGGCTGTTGTTATGTAGTAAAGACACTGAAATATAGCGTATCTGGGTAATTATTTCTGCTCGGAATTATATGAATTTTGCGCATTGTTCTCCAAATATGAATAATACTATTATGAGGCTTTAGTTTCGATTGCACAAAGAGGTGTAATATTTCCATGAAGTCTTATTTCATGATAATTTTTAAAATTATTATTATTATTATTATTATTATTATTATTATTATTATTATTATTATTATTATTATTATTCATTATTATTATTATTATTATTATTATTATTATTATTATTATTATTATTAATTATTATTATTTAATTTAATTCTAAAGCTTCACTTATATCATCCGCAGAATTGACGATGAATATTCTGTTTGCAAATTTTCTTTTTTAAAGAGATTGAAGGACCGTTAAGACTCCCCAAGTCTTGCTGAATACCTGATAATTCTTATTTTGTCTTGTGTTGGAATATTATTTCCAAGTACACCCATGGAGTCTAGTCTTTTGTGTCTTCCTCAGTTCATTATTTCTAAATATAATATATGTATATTATTTATTAATATTATAATATTAAAAATAAATTATATTAAATATTATATTTAATATATATATTATATATATATATGTATATATTTACGGTTTGGCAATATGCGTATTTCTCTCTCTCGTCACACCCCCTGAAAAGATATCAGAATACCTATCCGATCGGTACTCTTCATCTGTATATTCGACCCCTACCCTAAGCCAATAGATAGATTGACTTGAGGTAAAGAGACGAGAACTCTTCCCTTTACATTGTATAGGTGACCCAGCGGCATTATGTGACGTAATCGGCAACGATTCCCGACACTGCGAAATATCGATTTCACTGAAGAGATCATTGGAAAGGAAATCGACACTCAGATTTAACTTCACATTTGGATCAGGCAACTTCTCTGCAATATTATTGAAAAATGGTGAACAGAATTAAAGAAGCGCATTCGTTTTCATTGCGCAGAGGATCTTTCACAGATATTGATATTACATTGTCGAGCATCAAATCCAAACACGGGAAATATCTCACAAAATCCTACCGACCTATATCATTAGCGCCCCACTTTGAGGCATGGCTCTGGAGTATCACTGGTAAAAGCAAAGGTTAGACTTCTAAGAAACCAAACTGACCCATCTTTTTGACCAAGCTGATCTCTGCGCACCGCACCATGTAATAAAGTCAAATAAAACCCAAAAGATTGACCTGTAGGTGCCTGGCTACATAATTTTTTTTTCTTTACCATCGAGTTCGTCGAATGCTAACTAATGGAACGCTCTCCGAACTAGTGGAGGTCGTATCAGGTGCTCCACAAGGGACAATCCTCGGTCCTGTGTGTGTGTGTGTTTTTTTCGGGGGGCAGGGAGCGATTTTCAAATCATTTATTAGATAAGTTGCCTGGGGTTAAACCACTCATAAGATATGATATCTTTTCATTGTGTGTGTGCGTGCGTTATATATATATATATATATATATATATATATATATTATATATATATATATATATATATATATGTATATCTATATATATAGATATATATATATATAGATATATATATATATATATATATATATATATATATATATATATATTATATATATATATATATATATAATATATATATATATATACACGACAGCCAAGGAATGAGACGAAAATAAGAGCATTAAAAGCCGTTATCTGTTCACTGCACGTGAGTGACGGGTCGGTTAACTTATGAATGAGCGACAGGGTACTAAATTTGAGATTAACCACGAGAACAACAAGGGGATATTTGTTACTTCCTCATTTATTCAAGTATCTTGAATATTTTGGAAGACTTACCCAAAAATGATGATTTTAGTTCGAGCATAATTCATAACCAAAGTTGATAAAGTGGACATTTATCATATGCCTTTTTTCTATTTGATTATGTCGCCTGATTACTCTGCTGCAAGTGCACTGTGGTTGTTGTGAATTTACAAGATTTGGTGCAATAATATAATGAACATACCTGTATTGCATGTAGGGTTAGAGGATAGTTGTCCCAACTGACAAAATCAATTTATACATTAAAGAACAGTGTTTTCAGATACAGATCTCATTAGCTAATCTTTCTTTGAAAAAAGCAAGGCGTGTTTGTTTATCTGCGGTTGAACGCATATCTTTGTGTGCAGTTGAGGAGATAACGAAATGGAGATATATAATTAAAAGCTGTAATACACATTTTAAATATGATCAGATGCACAGCCTTATCAATCCCGTAGTATACTGTGACCGCTCAAGATTAGTCTCGAACCTTTTCCCTTCACCAGCAAGCAAATCCAAGTCATCGTCATCAGCCAGGATGTCATTTCAAGTCGACCCTTCGTCCAAGACATGACGTCACCCTTCGACTTTGCATCTTAAGTAAGCTTTGTTCTCAAGATCCTTGTCACGTTTCATTTGTCACATCGGTAGTTGCTACAAAATCATTGCATTTCGGGTGAACAATTTTGCTGGATCTATCTGCGGCTATGATAATTAATAAGGCCAAATTCAAGATGATACTAGTCTATTCAAACTTTCAAATCACTGAATATTACCTAGAAACTTTTTTTTTTTTGTTTTTGCTGTGCAACCTGGCTAAGCATAATTTTCCAGAGTAACTGTGGGTTTTCTCCTTATTTTACCTTAAGATGCTATTACTTTATCTCTTCTCTTTTTTTTCTCTGTATCTTCATTGCGCTGTACCAATCTCTGCTAACTGTCTGTAGCGCTGAGTGGCTGAAAATCTCTCCCGGCACTTGTTTTTTTTAAAGTCTAAATTTCAAAATTCATTCATTCGACCTCCAGTTCGCCCATACTTTGATATTCCCGTTTATTTCTCCTTTTCCTTCAGTGAGGGATTTGATCTCTAGCTCAGCCGCTGTTTGGAAACCATAACAAATTTACGTGCGCCGTTGTCAGCGCCATTTGACTTCTGCAACGTCGGAATTAAATGATTTCAAACATTCACACATCCACTACTTTTAGTATTCAGTATTTTCATATTTCTTTAAAAAAAAAAAAGTCGATTGCTTTTTCTCCACCTCCCTCCCTCTAAAAAAATAAAATAATAAAATGTCGTATAGTCCCAGCTTGAGTGCTCATTGGAATGTGTCTGCTCTATTCATCTAGCAGTATTTTTGTGAAATTTTTGAGGTTAAACCCCCCAGCTTAATGTGGACCTGAATTATAATTGATTTTTAATACGGGTATCGAAGAATTTGTATTTAAAATTCAACTCTAATTCTGACGAGGTCCGTAGCTTATTCCAACTAAATACAGGTATACATATTTATGATTGCCCGTGTTTGGAAGCAAAAAAGGGGGCTGGGAGAGAGAGAGAGAGAGAGAGAGAGAGAGAGAGAGAGAGAGAGAGAGAGAGAATTTATTGCAATACAGTAACTAGGATGACATTTACAAGCAAATACAGAATGTTCCCCGCCATTTTGGGTTTTAGAGTATGGAGATCCGGTTGCAGCTCTTGCAAATCCTTACTGTGCGAGGCCGTTCGTAAGTATCTGTTGAAAAAGGATAATGGATGTAGTGACCTGCGAGATATAGTAATGACTTGTGTCAGTTTAAAAAGAGGTATTGATATCTTCCAACTCAGTGTCATCGCCGGCTATTCTCCTTATTTGGTATCAGAGCGCTTTCGTTTCAAATTTAATGATAGGATATACAGTTTATATTATATATATATATATATATATATATATATATATATATATATATATATATATATATGTATGTATGTATGTATGTATGTATATATATATATATATATATATATATATATATATATATATGTGTGTGTGTGTGTGTGTGTGTGTGTGGTGTGTGTGTGTGTGTGTGTGTGTGTGTGTGTGTGTGTGTGTGTATTCTACCAGTATAAGGTATATGGTTACTGATAATAAGGAAATGGAAATTTTTCGGTAAGAGCGAACAATTTTAGAGACAATGCCCTATTATACTATTATTATTATTATTATTTTTATTATTATTAATTATTATTATTATTAATTATTATTATTATCTATTATTATTATATTATTATTATTTAACGTGATACTTTTCCAGTAGCTTTATTTTACCTTGAAACAGATCTTCCGTTATTCAGTCTCCAACAGAATATCAACTATATATATATATATATATATATATATATATATATATATATATATATATATATATATATATATATATATATATATATATATAAAAGGCAATTTCTGTTTGGATGTGTGTTTGCTTGTTCGCTATGCACGCCCAGCCTATGTAAGCTAGGGCTACTAAATTCTTACCATAGGCCCCCCTCTCCCCAGGTAGGTTTTAGTCAAAATCCGAACTTCGAAGGCCGTTTCTTGGGGATTCATAACCCCTCTTTATCATACCCCTTCATTTTTTACAACTTTCGGAGTTGGCATCTATGTAGAAGTGTTTTTATAAGTACAAACAGGCACCTCACAATATGGGGGCTGCAGGGCATCCTTAGTAAGGGGGCAACACACACACAAACACCGCCCAAATGTGAGGTAGGAGCCCCTCCTTTTGGGAATTAGGGCCCAAAGGGTGAAAGATGGGCCCACTGCATTCAAATTTGGTACCACGAGTCAACATAAATAACTACAAACGCATTTAACATCAAAATGGGGGTATAA
Source organism: Macrobrachium nipponense (assembly GCF_015104395.2). NCBI lineage: Eukaryota > Metazoa > Arthropoda > Malacostraca > Decapoda > Palaemonidae > Macrobrachium > Macrobrachium nipponense. The sequence continues at coordinate 37,269,437 of NC_061106.1, forward strand.
CTATAGGGTGGGTTTTATCAAGGGCCGTTTAAGAGGGGACTCGCGATGAAAATCTTACCATACAACCTGTCACACTGACTGATCAGGTCAGTGACACAGTAGCATCGGCTAGTGAAAGGTGTACGTCCAGTTATTTAGAACTGAATGTGCGTTCGATAGCACGTCTGAAGGACGGGCGCAGCTGCTCGTAATTGTATGTAACTTCCACAAAATGGAAACAAGGAGAATTAGTAAATAAAAGTAAAATTTATCCCACATTTAATTTGTAATACCAGAAATCGCCAAGACAATTATACGACTTCTGTAAGAAATAGTATACCCATATATATTTTTGTATTAATAATACATTCGTATTTGTGCTCATATATATATACATATGTATAAAAGGGGTGTGTGGAATGTTGTTAATGTGTTAAGCACAAATACTCGCATGATTGATTTCCGTTACTTTTTAAGCTCTAACCCAGGTAACTTGATTTTTATGAGAAGAAGGTAATTCATAATTTTTGTCGATTCTTGTTTATACAGTAATGACCGCCATAAGCAAATATATGAGGGCTGCCTTAGGAACGAATTTTCTGGCTCTTAAAAATGACTACTTCGTTCCCATTCCAGGAAAGCTGAGATTCTTTCCCTAGCCAAGGAGTGATAGATAGCCAATAGGACGAAGGTCTTAGCTGAGAATCTTCCAGAAATATGTGACCCATACGATTATGGGCGATTAATTATTCATAGCGCGTTCTGGGAAGATTTCGCAACCTCTGATAGAAGAACAAATATTCGAGGCACCGGGTTTCTTCATTTCAGGATTCCGGTCTCGTTTATTATTCAGTCCTTCTTTAATTAATTATTTTATTGGTTTCGATGGAAAACAGATTTCCAGATTGCTTCGTATTTTGTTTTTTTCTATCTTCATTTCGTTTATCATCTTAAATGTTCGGAAGACAGAGAGTGTATAAGAAGGCTAGAAATGTTCTTAGCATAATTATGGCATTTCAGGAATATTTCTTTTACGAGTTAAATGTCTTAATTCTAATTTCAACATTTAGTTTTTGATGAACAGGATTTAATTTTCATAGAAAATATGTCGCCTCCGATAACGAGTTTTCCAGAATCAAGATAAAATTGCAGTCGAGGAAAAACAGATATCGATGATATTATTATTATTAGAGGAAAAACAGATATCGATGATATTATTATTATTATTATTATTTTATTATTATTATTATTATTGCTGGTAACAGTCATTAACATCATGACAACGTATGCTTCAATGAATAATACCCAATATTACGAGCCTGCTATGCAACTCGGCTAAGGTGGAATGTCACCCGAACAGCGATAAAACCTTATATCGGCATTTCATTGTTAAGCGACAATAGGGCTTAAGCACCAGCCCCGCCACGGAACCTTCCCTACACAAATACTGTGATCGTACTAATATAATTTTTGGCTCTTTCAAAACGTTCGTTGTTTATAAGCGCCGTTTTGAACGATGGAGGAACGGCTGATCGAATAGCATCGCTGTCGGATTGACGGGTTAGAAGTTGCTGAATGTGTGTGAGGAGCCTTTAGCGGAAATAAGATCTACTACTACGGCAACTAGCGCTACAGTTACAATTTATCACTTCATAGTAGTAATTGTTGAAATTAACATATTTTTTTTTTCTTTTTGATATATTCATTGTTGAAACCATACGTATATCAGGCGTAGATTTTGTGTCCTGGGCAGTCCTCTATTCTTGAATATGATTTATTTCGTAAATATGGACTACAGTGGATGAAATATAATATTTGCAAAATGTAGGCATTTGAATTGATAAGAGGAAATGAAGTAGCGATTTGAGTGGCTAAGAGCCTGTTTATTTCGTTAAGTTTTAGATGAAATGCTAAATAAGACCGAGCAATATTTTGAAGATTCATTTTTTATGACGACGCTTTTAATTTTACATTTTTTTTCGTTGTTTTTCATATATAGTACTTGATGCCAGAAAACCACATCCCTTTGAAGAGGGGTCCATTTATCTTGAGAGGTTGCAAATCGGTTAACCCGATTTGTGAGATATTCAGTCGTTACAGCTGCGCTTAGCAAAACAAATAAACGATAAGTTTAAACATGATCCTGAAATGTCCTATTGAGCAACTTTGTTCATCGCGGTTTATTATAATTTAAAAGTAAAAAATCTATGACTCGTTAAACACGCAAGGCATATTGTCAATTACAAACACGTCATTTCGCTGTGAACAAACCGTCCCCCATTTTACGATTAAGTTAATTTAATGCAAAATCTTGGTTACAAATTCACTTGTTTACGCTTGCGTACTTATGAATGCGACGCGCGTATGCTACTATTACGGATCGTAATTATAGAGTAAAACGTCGGCTTATCACTCACGATTTAATTGATAGGACCTCAGCTCCGTCATTTCAAAGGCTTAATAATAAAAAGTGAAACAACACTCCAGTAATTATTTTTTTATTTTTTTCCCTTTCAGCGGCATAATTATTTAGAGCATTTCGCGTTAAGATATTCGGTAAGCGCGTTTACGAGGCTGTGAATTATAGTTATGGAGTGATAATGTAATCTAATGTAATGTAATATGTCACTGCGTTGATAATCAGGCGAGAAGTTTATGTGTGTGAAACACGCAGTTAATGTAATTGTTAATTAGGCGAGAAATGTATGCTTAATAATGGCCTAATTGGATGATTATATTGCCGTTGATAAATTAATGGGTCATAGTATTTCATCCGCGAAATTTTTTGCTCTTGAAATAATAGGTTGCCGGTAAAGGAAGACTTTTTGTTTCATAAGCTGGATATTGTTATCTTTGGAAAGCGAACGGGTCATTTTGGTGGTTTGGGGTGGGGGCCGGGTTTGGTCTTTTCTTTCTTTCGAATTATTCCTTTTCGAAGTTTGCCACCCTTTTATCTATTTTTGTTCGTACTACTCGGCGATTTCTCCCATCTCTTCAGCCGTACGTATCTGACGTTTCCATTTTCTTTTCATGTTATTTTTATTCATTGTTTATCCGAAGGTCTTGAGTCATTCAAGTTTGACTTTTCCCCTCTTTTACTAAATTCTGGGTTGATTTCAACCCTTTCCTCTCAGCCAGTCCAGTTTAACGTCTTTTACTTTCTTAGTAGTTCTTATAGAACGTTTCTTCTCCTTTTCGAGTAATCCCTAATCGTTATTTTTTTTTATTAGAAACTTTCAAGTAATCTCCATATTTATAAGTAATTCTGCAATTATCCCCCTTCTTTTTGCTAAATAGTTCCTGTTTCCAAAAAAAAATTTTTTTTTTCTAAGCAGTCGGCATTTAACATTTTCCTTTCTTGCCAAGCAGTTACTATTTTCATATATCTTCCCCTTTATATATATATATATCTATATATATAGATATATATATATATATATATATATATCTATATAGATATAGATATATATCTATATATATATATATATATATATAATAGATTATATAGATATATATATATATATCTATTAGATATATATATATATAAATATATATATATATATATATACACACACACACACACACACACTTATGTATATACATATACACACACACACACACACACACATATATATATATATATATATATATATATATATATATATATATATATATATATATATATATTTTATATGTGCGAACTGTTGTGGTCACTTAGCTCTTTTCCTTTCCTTGAATAGGTTGACTTCCTTATTTACTCATGTTTTGTTTTTATTTCAAAGTTTTAAATTAGCTGATTTATTGGTGTAACAATTTGTGCTTTTATCTTGTAATTTATTATACTAAAAAACTTTTAAAAATTACAGACTGATGACGAGTTGAAGCAACATGAAACGTTTCACATAATAAAGCAATGCTTCTTAGACTGTTGTCTTCGTAAGAGTCCTAAATGTTTTATATTATATATATTTATACATATATATATATATGTGTGTGTGTGTGTGTGTGTGTGTGTGTGTGTGTATGTATATATATATATATATATATATATATATATATATATATATATATATATAATATATATATATATTATATTATTTTTCATGTCTCGTATTTAAAAAAATTTCCATTCGAACTCATTTGTATCTGTTTACTTGCGAGTAATTCTTATTAGTATTTTAACACCTTTCGGTTGAGTAATGACTTTTTAGAAAATTCTCTTGAAAATAATTCAAAATGTGCACACTGAGCTAATTAATAAAAAAAACAGGTCGATATATCGTGTATAAATTTGCTTTCAGTGAAATATCATTCCCATTCATTGTTTCTTAAATGCGTTCATGTACGCTTCTAAATTAACTACATGATTCAATGTGGAAAAGGGGAGAAATTCATTGACTTCAAAAAAAAAAAAAAAAAAAAAAAAAAGTAAAAACGGAAATTTTTGGGAAGTAATGATTGTTGTGTTTTAGTGGTGGAGCTATCAAAAGCGATGTCGATAAATTTTATATATATACACATATATATACTATATATTTCGAACGTTAAGTAATGAATTTGCGAACGGCGATTGATTCCAACAGGTTCATAAAAAACGAATTGCGGGGCAGTTCCGTAATTATAGACATATTACTCTTATTTAATAAAATACTCGTTAATGTTTTGAAGTAAATGGTAGCAGCAGCAGGAAATGCATTTGATCATTATGGTAATATTTGAATGTTTACATAAAAGTCGAAAAGGTAATGGAAATTTTATGAAACAAATGCTTTAAAAAAAAAGTTAGTGAAATTTCATCACGTCCTTGAACAAAAAGGGTTTAATAGAATGCCATTTTAATGACAACTGCCAAAGGAAGTGGCCCTTGAAAACATGTTAGCATAAACGTACCATTTTAATGGAAAAACAAAAAAAAGAAATCCAGCAGTTTACACTGATTACATGAATACAGTTCGGGTTCAAAACCAGAAAGGGGAAGTTGGATTGACGAAAGGGGCGGGGGGAGGACGCCAGCCAACTCCAGCGCTGCATACACAAATGTAAAATTAAATGAAATACTAAATGCTTTCTTTTGACTTTCCACTGGCGGTTATTTTACGGTGGCCTGATGGACGAGAGAGAGAGAGAGAGAGAGAGAGAGAGAGAGAGAGAGAGAGAGAGAGAGAGAGAGAGAGAGAGAGAGAGAGAGAGAGAGAGAGGGATGCAGAAAAGTCAGCGCCAATTTGGCCGTCTCGGTTATATCAAAATTATTTTCAAAGAAAAATAAACTGGAAAAAAAAATCTCGCCATGAAATTTTAGAGCGGTAAGCAAAATGTATATAATATTGCGGAAAACCATTAGAAGTTGCGAGGGGTGGGGCCCTGATCGTATCACAATTGACTCTCCCGGGAGAAATAGAAATAAAAAAAAGTAATAATAAATAATTGAGACAAAAATCGCCGCCAATTACTTTTGAGACATATGCGCCTCACTGAAGAATTACATCTCTCGAGGTTAAATTACGGAATCAAACGGACGTGAATAGGACTAAAGTGGTTAAAAGATCTGATATGAAGGAAGCGCTAAATTGACACGTTAACGGGAGGACACGCAATGATCTTGTCTGCAAGTCCGCTACCGCGGGGTTGTTACGTCGCAAATTTGAAGCAGTTGACTGAGAGTTAATAATGTCTTGGAC
>NC_061106.1:37280093-37282593 GCF_015104395.2 Macrobrachium nipponense
AAATGTCACGGATGAAATGTCACAGTTCTCTTATCGAAATATGATCGAAGAAATAATACCGGTACCACTTACAGCCATTCGGTAATCCTAAAAAAGTTTTCCGAATGTTTGTGAATCACAACAAAAGACTGAGTCAAACATAAGGTTTACTTAGGTGCGATCTACTGTCCTCTTGATGCTTCCTGAGTGCATATGTATATGTATATCTGTGTATTCACCAGACAAACAGACGTTCCTTGCCGGCCGTGCCGGCGCACAATAATATCGGGATTTCCATAATAAATACATCACGGGATGGAGACGTCATCCCACGAGCATTCATTCAATTTTGACCTAAACACATTAATAAATGATGGCATTTAATTAAATATACATTGCCATGCCCAGCTTAATGTAATCATGACAAGGTAATGTGTTGCAATTACCCTGGTTGTATTATCATTAGCAAAAACATAGGTGATACTAAATTAACGCTTGGCCTTATATTTGACCAAGCTGATATTAAAATTATAATTAATATCGAATCAACTTGGGGAGGGGATATTTGTCATTTCTGACTGGCGTTTTAATGGATATGAAATGTTTAAAAATAGGATTGTGATTTCGACTTCATGCATCGAGTGTGAGACCTCCGTGCGGATGTGGACGGGATTCTTAATAATGAATGAATGGATTACCGGAGAGAGAGAGAGAGAGAGAGAGAGAGAGAGAGAGAGAGAGAGAGAGAGAGAGAGAGAGAGAGAGAGAGGAAAAAAGTCCTTGAGGCTTTATGAAGTGATGTGATTAAATATGAAATACTCTTGGGGTTATCGATTGGAGATTGTGCCACAACTGAAGTATGCTTGAAGTATCCGTTGTGAATGTGGTGCAATATAATCTTGGAATAACGATGTGGTCAGCACCTTTTATTGCCTCGATATACTGTGCCACTACTATTCTCATTGTTCGCTCTCGACGAGGTCGATTGCTGGACGGCCTTGAGTAATCAAAAAGGAACAATGTATGGCCTAATCGTACTCTAAGATGTAGTTTTGTGAAGTGATAATGAAACGTGGGTATTTTCAACGTCTAATATATTACGCATTTTAATATCTGTTTATATATTATGCAAAAAATAAAAGTTACAAATAATGACACTCTACGAATAAGTAGAAAGATATCTGTGTCAGAGGATATTTGAGATCATCTTTTCTGATAGATTCTAAGAATTGAATTGAATGAAATATAGAATTTAAGCCAAAGGCCAGTACTGGGAGCTATGAGGTTATTCAGCCATAAACCGGAAATTGACAGTAAAAATATTTGAAAGGTGTAACAGGAGGAAAACGTCGCAGTTGCACTTTGAGCCAATTGTCAGGAGAGGATGGAAAGTAAGATGGAAGAAAGAGAATATGAAAGGAGGTACAGTAAAAGGAAACGATAACGGTTGCAGCTTGGGGCCGAAGGAACGCTGCAAAGAACCTTAAATAATGCCTACAGGGATAGATTCCAAGAATTCCCGAATCTCAGTAGATTTTGCAACGCAATTAATAGACGATCGAATGTGTTAGTGGAAAAAGCTAACACAAACCTCATTCTTCACGCAATGCATTGATCACCATTTCGTAGTGTTTTGTAAGATAATTTGTAGGGAATCATGTTACACATTAAAATTCTTAAAAATACTTATTAGCTGGTGCTTCATACGTTCAAGGCTTATGTTTATTAACATAAAGTCAGACCAGACCATTTGCGCAACAACACTCTGCATATGTTGCAAAACGGAATCACGATGATGCGTGTCATCATGCTATCAGAATTATATATTTCGTTAAACTGGAATTAGGGAAATTCCTGATAAGAGTTGCACCTTTCACGGAAACGCCTCTGAATTTCTTTGAGTTGAACAAGTTTTGAAATTCTGAATGGAGGCAGAAAAGAAAGGGGAGATGAGCTACATACTGACTAATCAGTTCTAGTATTTCTCTGTTCATTTGTCACAAAGACAAATTACGGTTAATTACAAGAGATACTTTTTTTTTTTGTTAAATACACCTGTTTTGCAAAGATAATACTTATAATGCATTAATGTCCTCAGTTTTTTAAGAAAGAGTATTCTTTAACACTGCAGCTTCATTGGAGAATTTATATTGAAATAGCAAAATGTTTTTCATAGGAGAGCCTCCCGATTGTTTTTCATTGCCTTTCTCTGCTTTCTTCAAGGCTGGGCAAGAAAAGGGTGTAGGACAGATGGTCCCATTGCCCTCTGTATTGGGGAAAATACTATGAAACACAAAGTCACGGCGAAGTAAAATGAATCGCGAATAATAAAACCGCAAACACACTTTATAGGCCTCAGAAACCATTACTCCTGATCACACAAAGATTTCTTGCATATTGCTGTAGGACTTGAATGAAAACAAATCCATGTATAGAAACTTATTTTCTGTCTTTCCCTCTGTCTCTCTGTCTCTCATTTATTGCGTCTGTCATTAATTAATACTGTAATGAATGGCCGGAA
>NC_061106.1:37287593-37290093 GCF_015104395.2 Macrobrachium nipponense
TTATAGCAATTCTTCTTACTGTCATACTCGCATGCAAATTTATTTTACATACACAAAATATCTTAAAGTATCATATAGAAGTTTGTTGTCCAGTCTTTGTAATCAAATAATTATTTTTACGTTAACACCTGTATTCAGCCCATGAAATAAATAAAAAAATACAGGTTTTTATCTATAAAAGAAAAAAAAATCCCTAAGGAAATTCATGACCATTTGCGTTTCCCGTCCCCACCCCCCACCCCCTCCACGCCCCAGTATGCATAATTTCCCATTTCTTCATTCATTCTCTTTAAATAATCTCCCATCTCTCTAATTATTGTCAACCCACCCCTACCTCATCCACTGTCAAGGCAACCCCTTCGACCCTGCACGCTCTCTCTCATGCTGACCTGTCTGTGACATAATCTGAGAGAGAGAGAGAGAGAAGAGAGAGAGCCTTTTCAGAACTTCCCTTCGCTTATAAATTATCCGAATAGGGGAGCGAGCTTTTCAACGCTCCGTATGCTTTATGTAAAACGCCTCCTCATTGGCTATCCTTTATTCAAGCGCTTTAAACCACCAAATGAATTTGCTATTTTATGCTGCTATTGGCACATGCGCACAGCGCCTGAAATGTAGGTCGTCTTTGTATTATCCGCAAAGCGACAGAAGAAAAGGCAAAAGCAAAATATCGGTGCATGGTTTATTCAACTAACATGGCAGTTCTACTGTTGAGGGTACAAAATGCTTACTGCCTCGCTTTCGCTCCTACAAAAACACAAGCACACACTGTACTGAATGTGTGTGTATATATATATATATACTGTATATATATATATATATATATATATATATATATATATATATATATATATATATATATATTATAACTTCAGGAAAGCCGAAGACACATGAAAGTTAAAAGGGTTTATTCGCTAAGAAACGTTTCGCACAAGGAACTTTGTGCATCATCAGTCTGTTAAAAATAAAAAGTACATTTTAAATCAATAAAAGCAAAATACAAATAAAATTACAATCTATATAAAAATTATAATTTAAAAAAATTAGCATAATTCAATAAGTTAAAAGTGAAATAAGAACATTAAAAGTGAAATACGAACATTAAAAGTGAAATAAGAACATTTAATGTTCGTATTTCACTTTTAATGTTCTTATTTCACTTTTAACTTTGAATTATGCTAATTTTTAAATTATAATTTTGAAAATTTAAAATTTTAGATTGTAATTTTTATTTGTATTTTGCTTTTATTGATTTAAAAATGTACTTTTATTTTTAACAGACTGATGATGCACAAAGTTCCTTGTGCGAAACGTTTCTTAGCGAATAAACCCTTTTAACTCTTCATGTGTCTTGGCTTTCCTGAAGTTATGAATGTATATGGAAGTTCCTGCATATTCTATATATATATATATATATATATATATATATATATATATATATAATATATAATATTATATATTAGTATATATATGTGTGTGTGTGTGTGTGTGTGTGTGGTGTGTGTGTGTGTGTGTGTAGTATATATAAAATATATTGCGTGTGTGCCTGTGTTCTTGATAAGCTAGTTAACGTCATGTGTTGAACCTGCCTTGGAGCCATCCCTTGATTTGTCTCTAATATGTAGTGAACTTTTTCTGAGCTGAAATATGGCTGTTCATAATGAGAATGTTATTGTGTTTAGATTTGCGACCGATATTTGCAAATTGACTGTAATTAATGATTTACTTTTCTGTTTTCATCTTTATTTCGTCAGTATGAAAAATTTTTCCCAAGTACCAATTTTTTTCGGAAGCTGACTTTACTGAGATATTTGCATCAGGCAGGAATTATATATAACTTTTGCTTGTTGATGTGTGTCGCCATATTTATTAATGAATATTTTCATGTCATTTTAAGTCTTAATTGCTGCCATCCCCACATGTTTATCCTGGGGGGCGGGATTCCAAGGACCTTAGGGGTGTGTTACTGCCCATTCCAGACGTGGTTGGACGTTGCCCCTACGTTAGGTTAGGTGAGAGGAGGTTAAGGATAAGCTGTATCACAGTAAATTTGTCGTTTTTTCAGTAGAATCGGTTACTATCGAAATTCTTCGTAACTCACCAGAAACCTATCATAATCTTTTGTTTTGCGGAGTTGCCACATTTTTCATGATTCTTAGTTTAAATAATCTTAACCAAAAAAAGTTTTCCTGAATAGTCATTTAAAAAAATTGATAGAGAGATGGCAGCAAGTGAGGTTATATACGTATTTGTACTTAATATGAATCATTTATGTAAAAAGAACACCAGTTTTTATTGGTACAGACTTTTACTAAGTTACAGTAACTGTTCATGAGTTAAAGAAGTGGTATAGAAAACGAGTTGTTGGAATTTAAAGCGAGAAAAATAACGATACAGACATAATGTGACTAATAATTGTGAGCACTTTATCAAAATTGACCTGTCAAATGTGAAATTACACAATGCTTGTTAGATATTACAAATGTGCTTCTCATATTAC
>NC_061106.1:37295093-37300093 GCF_015104395.2 Macrobrachium nipponense
GCCTGAATTCTTAAATCTACCTCTCTGTCTTGCAACCTCTTTTCATATTTTGTCTCCTTCCCATATCTTCCTCACACCATCTTGGCATCTGCTACTTGTTCTCCCCAATTCCTCTCTATCCTCAAACCCATCTCTCCCCCCCCCCTCCCCCCCCCCCTCTCCATTCTTCTCGATGTCCCTCGGTGTTGTCAATCATCTATGTAACATTTATCGCCGCATCGAAGAAATGTCTTTGGAATGTTATTTATAACACGGTGACTACGATATGAGTAAACGATTTCTCTCTCTCTCTCTCTCTCTCTCTCTCTCATGTGTTGGCAGGAATGAAGCGATAATTCTCATCTCATGTATTTATAGTTATCTATGAAAGTGACATGGGCAGTGCAATCACTTTTACTTTACTGACCATAAAGACGGTAAGTTATTGATTTTTAAAATTTAAGTGCTGTTAAGTATTTCTTTTACAAAATTAAAATCCCGGAGAGAGAGAAAACATGAAAGTTAATCTCTGTATGACACTGACTCGTGAAGAAGTCATACCTGGATGGCGAAAATAATTGAAAAGGTAATGAACTGAAGCAACATTTATCTGGCTGACCCACTGAAATATGAAATAATGAACTGAAAAAGCTCGCGCTTCATTAACTTCGTGAAATATAAAATTAGCTGAAACTCAACTTGTTTTATTAAGTTCGTGAAGGAATACTTGATGAATTAGGAGAAGTTTGCTTTCGTTCTTATGAAAGAAAAATATTAATAATCTGGAATAACTCTGGTTTTGTTGAGGACCTTAAATAGAAAAAGGAAGGACACTAATTGTTGGCTTTACGAGCGAGGCAGATGAAAGTCGCCTTATATTCTGAAATGCAATCAAAATGTTGGATATTATCTATTATGTGTATACTCTTTCGTGCCTTTAATTTTGTGAACGTTCTTTAGCTTTCAAAGATTTCAATTTTATAAGTGAAGTTTTTTTATAAAACTCCTATAATAGAAGACAAAGACGGTAGCATAATCTAGTCAAATGAAATCGCAGAGGTCTGTTATTATTATTATTAGAAGAAGAAGAAGAAGAAGAATTCTGCTTCTATCAGCACACCTTTTGTTGTAGTAATAATAATGATAATTGTTCTACGAAATGTTTCCATCACTTTGAAAATGATAGAAAAGCAAAGTTTCAGGGGCTGAACGATAATAAAGTCTTTTATCATCCCGGAAACGTATCAAGCGATAATAATAATAATAATAATGATAATAGTCATGATTTTATCATCACGGCGATATTTCCATCACTTTGCAAATTACAGACAGCATCGCTCAGTCATCAATCAGGTTAATGAAAAAATAAAATCTCTTTTAACGCTTGTTAATAAGAGAAACGATGGAGGGAGGGAGGGAGGGAGAGAGGGGAGGTGCAGGGAGATGTCGGAGTGGGAGGGGGGAGGGGGTGGAGCAGGAACGGAGGAGCCCATTGAAGGAGAGGTGGGAATAGTCGAGCTCAATTTTATGACGTTTTTACAGCTCTCTTGTGGCCGGCGGGATGTCATTATCAAACACTTGTATATTTTCTCCCCTTTCCCCTCCCCTTGCACTCTCATACATAAATTGCATCTTAACTACCTCCAATCCCTATTGTAGATAAGGTCATTGCGTAGGGTGTGTCGGTTATGTTATGCTTTGATCGTTTAAAGGCGCCCAATAAAATAGCCCTCCGTGGAATGGCTTGGTTAAGTGGCGCTTAAAAGACAGACATCCAGAGAGAGAGAGAGAGAGAGAGAGATAGAGATGTATTGCAGGTCAGTAGCCTGGCAATTGCAGTCCTACCAGATGAGAGAGAGAAGAGAGATGGAAAGAAATAGAGAGAGATGAGAGAGATTAGAGATAAGCATGCGATGGTCTTCCATCAGTAGATAGAGTTAACTATACGAGAGAGAAATAGATATTTCCTTCTTTAGACAAAAAGTGCAGAGAGAGAGAGAGAGAGAGAGAGAGAGAGAGAGAGAGAGTAGGATGAGGGTCTTCCATCATTAGAAAGAATTTACTGTACCAGAAAGAGCGAGAAATCTTCCATCTTTAGATAAAATGTACGGTATGAGAGAGAGAGAGAGAGAGAGAGAGAGAGAGAGAGAGAGAGAGAGGAGAGAGAGATGAGCCAAGTACAGAATCCGTGCACGCAAAATGGGAAAGAAGAGAGTGAAGCGAAACTGGAACTTGGTTTCGGCATGAAGAAGATACGTGTCTGCCGACAGCTAATAAAATACACGGACAGCGATAAAATACGCCCCCTCGGTTGCTCCCTCTTTTGAGAAACCGCCATACTTTGCGTAATTTATGTGAGAGTGTTTCCTACCAGATTCCTCTTGAGCATTATGAGGAAAGGAGAGAAAAAAAAAAAGAAAAAAAATTCAGGTATTGAATCGGTGGTTGTGACGGGGCGAGAATTCATAAGAATTGGGAAGGGACCTCGACTAATGCTCCTCTCTTGGCTTGTTTGCTTTTTTATTTCCCACGGAGCATTTTCGTAGGTTTGAGCTCGTTTTTTTCCAGTTTTCAAATAATGATAAACTATTATTATAATAATTATTTTATTATATGTTTGTTTGTTTTCATCAGATGTCAAATCCAGTCTAATGCAAGGCTGCATTATGTTAATCTACTTTCAGTATGAAAATGCTGTGATTCTAATGTAATCCGCTAGAATCATTATTCCTCAAGGACAGAGATGTTCTGAATGCGAAGCTGCCAATCATATTACAATCAAACAATTACTTGAAAGGGATCTGTACAGCGATTGCATCGCGTCTTATCTTAAAGACGTAAACTTGTCGCTTTCACTATTAGCAGTTATAGGGGAAAAAAATGATAAATAAAAAGATTAAAAGAAAAAGGCGAAAAGGAATAGAAATTAGCATAAATTGAAACTCGCCTCGCTCGAGCACTTGACCGGCTGGCTGATCGTCGGCATTTAAACCCCGGGCACTGATGGGCCCTTGAGTGCGGGCACGGGGTCATCCTCATAAAAGATGAGATCAACATCATTCCGGTCGCTTTACACCCCCGACCTTCTAACGCATCGGCTCTTATTTCATTCATTCATTCTGACGTTCCCTTCTTACTTACGTTCCTCCGCTCCCTCACGATCAGCGTCTCTCTCTCTCTCTCTCTCTCTCTCTCTCTCTCTCTCTCTGTATGGTTTTCTCCTTCTTCTTCTTCTTTTCAACTGGATGTTTGTCTCTTGTTTGAAGTGAAAACAATCCGAAAGGTGCTTCAGTTTCATGGTGGTGGTGGTTGGGGGAGGGGGCTGATGACGGGGAAGAGAGGGAGGGGAGGGGGAGAAGCGGCGATTATGATGGCAAAACATTCAATCCGATACAGTCTCAACACTTAGGAGAACAAGTCGTAAAATTCGCGCTACTAGGAGTCGTGTTTTTTCGTTCTTTTTATTTCTCGCAACATTCTCTTTTTACCGGGTTTTCTTTTATTCTTTTATCCTGTTACGCGGAACTGTTGGTTTTTCCTTTTTTTACGCTTTTGTAGAGAGTAGGAGAGACAGAAAGAGAGAGGGAGAGAGAGAAATTCAACCACGTCTATCTACAGCTTAGTAAAAAGAAAGCAGAAAAACGTAAAACTCTAGGTCACAAAAAGTTGAAGGGTTGGAGCCTAGAAAGCTTCACCTGAGAACCGAAAAAACAAAACATGGGCATATAGTCCCCCCAAAAATTCTCTTTTTTCTGAGAAAGGCGCGTGGAAAGAAGAACTAAATCCTTTCCCTTAAACTGATGCGCGTAAAACATCCTTGGCTGATGGAGACGTGGCGGACTGGGAGTGTTCTGCGAGAACATAGAAACAACTACTACATTCATTGTTCTTCGCATCCTTGGTGAACAACATGTGAACAACAATAACAGATCGCTCACGCCTTCGCTTTGCCTCCTCCTCCTCCTCAAGGACAACCCACCACCCAGTCCTCTACCTGCCTGTTACCGTCAGTGGAATTTGAGACGTGTCCCTATTTTCTTTTTATTCACAAACAGGGATTTATCCCTATTTTTCTTTCTACAATTTACTTGAATTTTTCATGGAAATCTCTCATTATAATTTCCTCTCTTTGCCTCTTTCAAAATAATGTCTGGTATTTATTTAAATTGGTTTTACTGATCTTTAGTTGTACTTGGCCTTATTTCAGTGTGGTGGCCATGTCTTCTATATTTTCAGGGAAATCAAGCACCTTCCTTGAATTGAATAATGAACATCAATGCTGTTTGAGAGAAGTACACATCCTTTCACATTATGTGCGTTGTTATATACGCTTGTGAAATATATATATGCTCTCTGACATATGACAATCATATTTGAAATCATGATCTCCAAGTCAGTTTATAATCATCGCTTGGTGGCATAGAGAAAAAAATTACGTAATTGCATTCAACTGAACATCACTTAGAGGTTGTCTCATATCTGGAGGGAAGGTTTGTTCATTAAGATATCATGGGGGAGATATACATGAACGTGAATTTGAAATCATAGTATTGATATTTAGGATATTTTTTTGATAAGAGGGGAAAATGAATCTTAAGCCCATATCGTGACGTGATATTTTAGTTTCGTGTGTCTCTCAAGAGAAATTATTATAGTGAGTAGTAAGTATAGTTTCTTTGTTAAATTACAGTTTTTATGTGCTCAAGAGTTCCTTTGGATCAGTGTAATTCTAACAGTGCCTACTATATCGGGCAGTTGATGTCTGTGTATGTGTAATATATATATATACATATATAGTATAACATTTGTGTCGTAAATGAAAGACGAAGTGCTGAGCGCTTCCCCAGTATAACAGCTAAACAGAATTATCATCAATAGCTCATCAAACATCCTTATACACTGCAATTCATCTCGGTCTTGTCTTGAACTAAACTTCACTCTTCATTTTTAATACCTTCTGTGTCGCTCCATCTACCGGTTACTATCTAGAGTTTCCTCTTCTCCCTCCAAACAGTTCCGAA
>NC_061106.1:37305093-37317593 GCF_015104395.2 Macrobrachium nipponense
TGAAAAATCGCACATTTATTTATTTATAAAAATATTAGGGTGACGCAAGAATGACAACATTTTGATGAAAGCCGTGGATGAGAAATCCAGAGAGTGGTAATGGCAACGTTGACGGGAAATGTAAGAAGTCACAGGAAATAAGTTCTAACTCCTCGCATACAGACAGCTACGTAGCACCGGTCAGAGAAGAAGCGGGAATAACAAGGAGAGAGAGAGAGAGAGAGAGATCGCGCAAAGGGTGGCTGTGAGGGCCTCTAACGAAGAGGGGAGCTAGGAGCAAGGGGAAAGAAGCTGGACAGGGGAGCGTGTCCGAGGGAAATGGACTGGATGGATCAGGACGACGAGAGAGAGAGAGAGAGAGAGAGAGAGAGAGAGAGAGAGAGAGAGAGAGAATTGGAGCTAACGAAGGAAGTTGGAGAATAATGGGAAAAAATAATGTATCCAAGGCAATGGGGAAAACAAAGGCAAATATAGAGCGCAGGGGAAAAAGTGGATGGAGGAAGTTGACAGAAGTGGAATGAAGAATTAAAAGTAAGTGCCCAAGAGAATCTGATAATAATTCAGGTGGAAATGGAAATTCAGAGAAAGACTTGGACAAGGGCAGCGCAAATGGAAGCTAGTTTTACAAAGCCGGTCGCTTTCTATTGATGACGGTATTGTCGGTTTTTCAAAGGCGTTAACACTTGCTTTAATCATTGAAACCGAAAACGCAACGCACAAACACACAAACAGCCTATCGCGCCGACCTCCACCGGCTGTAATTGTTACAGTTAACTTTAAAGAAAAAAAGAAAAAAGAAAAAAAACACTCCTAAATAAAACACAGTGACACATTAACATTAAAGAATACATAAAAGGCATTATATTTCACCTCAATTAATTGTGAATCGCCTCGTTGTCGGGCGTGTTTCATTAGCATCGTGTCCACTCGCGCTGATGAAACAAAGTGACACCTGAGAAGAGACAAAACATACGAATAACTATCCCTCCCTTTCTCCCTCCTTACCACCCTCCCTCCCTACCTCCCTCTCTCCCTGCCCCTCCCCTTCAAAAAAATGCAAAAGCGATTTATTAAGTTTTATAAATTTATTAGATTAGCGTGCCCCTGAGGGGGATAGCGTGTTTGATGAAGTGAAGGGCTCTTGGACTCGGGAATTGCAAGTCTTTGGGACACTATCTTCATTTTCCCGTGTTTCACAACATGTAATACTTTTCCCCCTCGTGTGGAAAAATGAATTGCCTTTTCAGATAATTCATATTTAAGGGTGCATGTGGCACCCCTTTCGAAAAATAAAAAGAGGAGAGTAAGAACTATAAAACGACTGTATTTAATTTCAGGTATGAATTAACTTTTTTTATTGTCTCCTAGGTAACTACTTCCTTGCCACATCTTTTATTTCCAGTTTCTTCAATACAACTAATAAAAAAAAAGTTTTCAGGCCTTATCACGGAAGAGAATTTATTTAATGGTATGTACATTAAAATAATACTCTAAAAGCATAATTGTATTGTGGCCATAAAGATTTTTACGCATTTTGGCCTTTTCCCAGAAATGTTTACATAATTTTCTCTCGGTAAAAAAATTGACCTGTCATCAATATAAACTTAATGATGTCTTAATTACCAGAGCTTTTAAAGTGTGTCATTTTGACATATGAGTCAGTAGACTGTGCACTTGAAGAAGATTTACATAAATGAAAATTCGTTATGGTTATTTTTTATATTTACTTAGCCTTAGGAATTAGGTAAGAAATGCATCTACTCTCTGACTACAGGAAATGATAATAGAAAAATAGATTGAGTCACTTTCAAGCTCAACTTTGTGTTCGTGGAGAGGTCACTGAGGAGGACTGTTTGTAAGGCAAGTCAAGGACTTCGTTGTAAATTGAAACTGATAATGATGGTACCAGCAGGACTGTATATTCAAAGTTACTACTAACCACACTGCATATGGATTTGTTCTGCATACGCACACATTTTTACATACAGATATATATATATATATATATATATATATATATATATACATACATACATATATGTGTGTGTGTGTGAGAGAGAGAGAGAGAGAGAGAGAGAGAGAGAGAGATAATCTCATCCGCGTTTTGGTTAGTCTCTATGTGTTACAGTAGGTTTCTGCAAAGTATAGTAGATATTACAGAAAACAATTTCGTGGTTATTTTATGTTTATCCTGTGACCATTTGCAGCATAAGGCTAACTCATTAACGCTATTAGACAAATATTCCAAAAATAGACGGACTGCTCTGACGTCGTCCACGGCTTGAGCGAGACAAACAGACACACCGACAACAGTCATGAAAAAAAAAAAAATGATTTAAATGGTAGAAGGGTGCGTTCAGCCAGCTCTCGAGAAGCTATCCTTTGTGCGTTCAGGTGAACACACCCTCCCTGCTATAATATAGCTCAGGGTGAGAAGAAAAGGAGAGAGAGAGAGAGAGAGAGAGAGAGAGAGAGAGAGAGAGAGAGAGAGAGGCTCGAGGTAAAAAGGTCCTGTGCTAGGAGGTGTTAGCCGGCAAGAAGCATTGAGAGAGAGAGAGAGAGAGAGAGAAAAAAAGGGGCGAATAAGAAAATGAATATTGTAACTTGGGATAATTTCCCTCTCAATAAAAAAAATATTTCGGAGGCCATTGATTAAGGAAATAATACAAAGGAAATTGTAAGAGAGAGAGAGAGAGAGAGAGAGAGAGAGAGAGAGAGAGAGAGAGAGAGAGAGAGAATTCGTATTTAATAATGAAGGAAAAAAGATAGAGCGCGAGGGAGATGTAATATATAGAAGAGTATGAGCGATGCGAAGGGAGTTACTCTCTGGGGTAAAATGGGAGATAAGAGGGAGAGCATGATGAAGAAGAGTGGAAGTGAAGGAAGATAAGCATTTGCAGATAATTGAGAGGGAGAAAAGAATGTGCCCCTGGTGAGGATGTTTGGGCTTATTGCACGAGAGAGAGAGAGAGAGAGAGAGAGAGAGAGAGAGAGAGAGAGAGGAGAGAGAGAATTATGATTTAGGGAAAAGGGGGTTAGATGTAATAATGTGAAAAACCATTGTCACCACCAGTTTAATGCGTTTATAGAGAGAATGGTTACTAAATGCCCAAATCCAAAATGAAAAACTTCTTTCATATTAGATATATAAGGTTAACCAGGATTATTACTCGAGAACTTTAAAGGCTACATATCAGTATTAAAGATATCAGAAATATATTATTACATGAACAATGGTAGATCTAAAGAAAAGGAAGAGAATGCTACTGGTAAGGGAGAGAGAGAGAGAGAGAGAGAGAGAGAGAGAGAGAGAGAGAGAGAGAAAAGGCTGAAGGCAGACTTTCCTCCAGTGGAGCGCGACAACAACGAACAAAGACGGGATGGAAGGAAGGCGAGGACCAGGGACGGAGGAGAGAGAGAGAGAGAGAGAGAGAGAGAGAGAGAGAGAGAGAGAGAGAGAGTCGAGGGGACAAGGGAAAGATAGATAAATAAAAGAACCGAATAAATTGATAAAAATAAGACCATTGTAGATGACGAAATGACATAAAATAAAAAGACCAAGAAACCTCATCGATGATTGTTATACAAGAATGAAGCTGAAAAAAAAGCTCGTATATGGTGTGAGAATCAATAAAAATCGATCACACGGGCTGTATAACATCCACAAGTAAAATGAAGAAGTATACTGCTTGTGAAACTCGAGAGAACGCTTTTCCATGGAAAATTAGAATGCCATTGGAAGCATATCCACATAAGCAATAAAACTATAATTATTCAAACATTAACAGATCCCTCAATAACTTTGAAGCCCTTACTGATACTAATAAAATTTGCTATAATAGGATATGCTGGTAATCCAGAAACGACATACAAAAAGAAAAAATTTCTGCAGTATTTTGAAGCATCAACACTGATAAGCAAATGAATGACCAAATCGTCTATAGCTATTCTATATATACTGAAATGGCAACAGCAATAATAGGGTCAGCATCACCGCAGTCCCTGTCATCCAAACACGCATGCACGCACGCAAGATTGAAAAAAAAAAACTATCGCCTTTACACACTGACTAACACATTATATCATACGTACACTGGATTAGTTATTAGAAGCAGGGCTCAGCCCTTTGAGAATTATCAGCACTCGACAGAACATAATTTTGTTCTGTTTAAGAAAAATCATAGCTTTGGAATTTCACTGGTTTCTTGCGTTTATGCGCTTGTTCGTATGTTTGATGATGGTTACAGTACTTTAAGTTCAGTGCATTTAAAATTCATGAAAAAAATAATATGTTAACTAACAATTATTATTTATTTCTTTCCCTTGTTATATAGACATCATATCATTACCCTTTCATTTTGATTCATTTTCCTTTGTGCTTGTGTATACGTATAGACTCAAAGAAATATACATAACGTCCAAACATGTTTGCTGTGTAAGATAAAAGGGACAGGTGAAGGGGTTCATGGCTGATGTAGGACCCTTGTAACTTATCAGTCGCAAGAAGTGTTTAGGTAATCACTTAACTTTGTGGCCTAATTCCAGTTGATTAGATGATTCCAGTGTCGCCCAACTCACGACACCACAACAATACACAACTCCCTGACTAAGCCAAAGTGTCTCAGTACAAGACATACGTAAGGGTATCCAATGGCATACTTCACAGAATGTTAGTTGCATGTGGAACTTATCCAAACGCTGTTGGATAAAGCCCAGGGCTCCTCTTATTTGGGCTTCAGTGACCATAGGTGCTGCAACGCCACTTAATACTAGACCCATCAGTAATTTGTTTTATTGAAATATCATAGTGGTGTTGGGGTGCTGTAGATTTTTTTCTTTTTCCCCTCCTCTGTGAGATTCGATATCATGGTAACACAAATGGTAATTCCTGTACATCAAGAACTTCCTATGAATGAAACTACAAAATCATGATAGTACGGACAATGACAGCAGCATTACCCCTTTGAACCGAATTCTCTCATATATTAATTAAGCTCATTACCTCTCTCACTTCCCTTCCCTTTTACATACTGGAAGAATTCTCTCTCTCTCTCTCTCTCTCTCTCTCTCTCTCTCTCTCTCTCTCTCTCTCTCTCTCTCTCTCTCTCCTGTCTTAACCACACACCTTCGAAATAAATGGAATAATTTACCCCCATCAATAATTTAATGCACTCACCCTCTGCATACCAGAGTAGCATGCAACATTCACCTCTCTCTCTCTCTCTCTCTCTCTCTCTCTCTCTCTCTCTCTCTCTCTCTCGTGCACGTTGTCGCCCATCTCCCCTTATAGTGTTGGGAGGAGATAATATCAATGCTCTAAAGTTTTTTTTAAAAATTGAATTTAAATTTATATAGGTAACGAAGCGTTCTTGTTAAAATACCTAAACTCTCTCTCTCTCTCTCTCTCTCTCTCTCTCTCTCTCTCTCTCTCTCTCTCTCGTGATTGTTTTTATATGCTCTCACTGATAATGTTTCGTTTAGCAGTTCTCGAATTCATTACTACATCTTCAACTACTCGACTTGGCAAATCATTAAATTCGTATGACCTTTACTATATAGTCTCCAAAGCGAGTTTTATTTTGATGGGAAGGCAACGTCTTCATTCGCAGTAATAAACAAGGTGAAAAGGAAACCAGAACAACAATGAATATGATAATAACAAAGATCGTACTTTTAAGCATTATCTGAGGTCGCCATAAAAAAAAATGACTAAAAAAACTCTGCTGTCTTATCGCCTCCACCTTCGGATTCCCACGCCTTTGAGCGATTAGCGAAGCCATTCCGGACCTTTCGGACGACCGCAAATGTATGCTATGGGAAAAACGGCGTGTGGTGGACAATATATCATGTGACACTTAACACCCAACCCCACTGCTGTGCCCTGTACCATTCGCCAACCCCCCCCCCCCCCCTTTTTTTTTTCTCTCTCTCTCTTCTCTCTCTCTCTCCAACTAACCCCATCTTGGTGTTACCTTTCCTTCTTTTCTGAACTTTTAAAGTGTAACGAAACGTAAGCACTACGTGATATTCGGATAATTTAGAGAGAGAGAGAGAGAGAGAGAGAGAGAGAGAGAGAGAGAGAGAGAGAGAGGTGGAATAATAGACAATTCATTCATGTTTATTTCTGTTGAATTTTCATCTTGTGTCATTTACTTGTCTTGGGCGAAATACTATATGGTTTTAGCTTTGTCTATTTACTATGAATATCTTTTGATTTTAAAACATAAAAGGCCAGTGGCACGGGCAACCTAACAGTTTTACCTAGCCGGTGAATTGTAGGGAAAGGGGGTTGGGGGGAGGGGGTAGGAGTGGTGGATGGACCAAATGAAGTGAAGTAATAGAACTGCCCCTTTAAGCAGAAAAAAATATTAGTTTTGTTGCACGTATTGCTTTGCTCTCCAGAGCACGATTTGCACGGCTTGCCAGAGAATGATTTGAATTGCACGGCCAGAGATCGTACTTGGAAGGCACAGTACGGCACAGCCCTCCAGGGCACGTATTGTATGGTTCTCCCGAACTCCTATTTCATGGCTCATCAAAGCACGTACGGCACGACCCTCCAGAGCGCCGTATACGGCGTTGGGGAGACCCAGGTAGGAGAAAGAGGAGGAAGACGCTTCCTTCTGGCACTTCAGAGAGCCTGAAGGACCAGAGAGAGAGAGAGAGAGAGAGAGCGGTTGTCGCAATGGTAGGACGCGAGGGCCGCCGCCCGCATCGAGGACTCTGCCCACGTCCTCTTCTTTGTCCTTCAGGAATCCAGGGGAAAAATAAGTGTGGGTCGTAGATCTTGTCTTTCCGATATAAGGAAAGTGAAGGGAATAGATAGTTTGGCGCAGAGGGTGCCAAGTCGGGGTTTATTACTGAAAGCTTCTGGAAGGGTAAATGAAATGACAGGTGCAGAATTTGACAGGAAAAACAGTGGTAAGGGATGCAATCGGTATCGCTATGAGTGGAAACAGTTCTAAAGTTCAACAAAGATAATGGAAGGATAAGTAGTGTTCACAAAAAAAATGACGATGATGTCGGTGGATACAAAATAAATAATTAAGTAAAAGTAGAATCACTGTTTTGGTTATAATGGAGATGTAGTATATTAGTAAATGAAAGAATAAAAGTTTGCCAGGCTCAACTAATTATTTTTCGGCTGTCTATGTTTCAGGCACCTAAAAAATTAATGTACTGTAGATATGATGTATGAACAATAACAATCATTTTGAATATCAAAAGGGAGCAAAGAAATAATAACTAATATTTGTAGGTCAGAGAGAGAGAGAGAGAGAGAGAGAGAGAGAGAGAGAGAGAGAGAGAGAGGCTCCTGAGTTGAATCTAAATCAGAAGAAAACGAAGAAGAAGAAGAAGAAGCAGAAAGCACTGAGGCATTCAAGAACACGTGGAGAAGGATGAGGTGGGAGGAGTTGGGGTGGATTGAAGGGGTGAGTGTGGGGTAGGGATGAGGAGGGTGGGGTAGGGGGAGGGGAGGGGAGGGGAGAAGCTACTCAAGGCTACGCTACGGTGTTGTAACATGCAAATGAACTGGTCGGGGGAAGTGGATTGCTGCCGCTACAACGTCATTTTTAGCACATTAGGGGTTGCTGCAATTATCTCCATCGGTCGGGGGTGGGGGGGGGGATGTGTGTGTTAGAGAGAGAGAGAGAGAGTTAATATTAGAGAACACACGGAACGGTGAAAGGAAGAGAGAGAGAGAGAGAGAGAGAGAGACAGAGACAGAGAGGACGGCCAATGGAAGTACCTAACCGAGATCGCAAAATATGAGAAGGTAACAGCAACGATTCGAATAATGGAGCGGAATGATAATATCACGATAAGAAGGGGGGAGGGGGAAATGCCACGAGTACATGCGAGGTTGAGAGGGAGACCTCGGAGTGGAGCGAGTCCGCGGAGGAGGAGGAGGAGGAGGTCGCCTGAAGATTAGCAACTTGATAGATGTTTGAAGGTGATGCAAATTGTTACGAATGAGGTACCCGTAATGAATAGGGTGGTCGTGGGATGGAAAGAGAAGAGAGAGAGAGAGAGGGGGGGGCTAGGGGGTGTGGGGAGGGAATTAACGGCGGGTAGTAGGGCGGCGCGCAAATAATTGTTTAAATGACGTCGTTTCATGCAAAAATCCCTTCCTCGTTTACAAATGGTCTGAAAAAGACAGATGGCAGGCGCTCTTTCATGGCGATGAAGCACGGCACGACGATCGCTGATGATGGGAGATTTCCTAATTGAAACGTAAGTGGCTGGTTTTAAGGGGAATAAGAACTGCTGTAATTAAGCGTGAAGAGATTCCTCGAAGGTAGTAATTAATGTAAGTGGGTAATTTAAGTGTACTAGCTTCGCGTCGCCGGCGGGCGCAGAAATACGGTAGCGCATATATGGTCAGATGCGGTTAATCACGCCAAGTGCAGTTGTACTTTTCTTAATTGATAACGAATAGATATTGCTCGCTTAAGAGAATGCGGTAGGGGAAAATGCGAACGTATATTGCTGTTATGTAAGGGAGATGATAAGCGGTTGTAATTGACGGGTCGGATACAGTGGGAGTCATTTTTTCCATTGTACTTATTATAATTATAATTGAACAGAAATGTAGTTTATAAGCAGGCGTTCATATAGATGTCATTATCGGAGCTCGTGTGTGGATGTTGTTTAGGAAGGTATGATTTAAGCAATTTGGTGTCAGGTGACTGCAAATACACACATGCACACGCACACACACACACACACACACACACACACACACACACATATATATATATATATAATATATATATCTATATATATACATATATATATATATATATATATATATATATATAATTGTGTGCAGTCACCTTACACTAATTGTCTTAAATCATGCCTTCCAGAGCAACATTCATGACGAACTCCGATAATGGCATCTATATGAACGCCTGTCCATAAACTACATATCTGTCTAATTATAATTATGATATAAATGTAATGAGAAAAAAGACTGCCATTGTGAACGAACCGTCAATTACAACCGCTTAGAATCTCATTTACATAACAGCAATATACGTTATTATTCCCTATCGCATTTCTTTTAGCAAGCAATATTTATTCCAATTATCATATATATATATATAATAATATTCTATTATATATATATATATATAATATATATATATATATATATATAATATAATTATATTATATAATAATTATGATATATTATATTAATTATATATTATATAAAATATATCTATATATATATATAGTATATATATATTATCTATATCTATAAATATTATAATATATATATAATCTATATATATTATACATATACATATATAATATATATATATATATATATGATATATATATATTAATATTATAATATATAATATATATATATATATATTGTGAGTTTGTAGGTAGTAAATTGTGGGCAGGAGTGCGTGTACTCTGCCGAGCGCTCGAAGAATATTAATTTCTCTTGCGAAGAATGACATAGTGCGCAAGGCATGTTGCCTCGAGTTCGGTAATACTATGTAAATACAATCTTGCCCAATTTAAATAAGTGACATTCCGTGCATGGGGGATAACGGAGTTCATAGAGCGAAGTGTTACGCGCCCGCCGTCTCCACGAGCACGCAACGAAGGCATTTCCAACAAGATCAAATCATTTAAAGTTCTTAATGACTCCTCGCGGTTAAAGTGTGAGGCATTAAGCCGTTAATATCAAGGATTACGTTTAGAGTGCAGTTTAGGCCTAATCTACTACTAGGGCGCGGCCATTAGGTCGGTCGGCTCCTAAATGACTCACGAGGGAGACTTCAAGTTCCGTGGAAATAATTAAAATTCTGTTGTAAACAATGAAGTTGCCGCTTCCGACCTCCAGACAAAGTGGGTTACGGCGGTATCTCAGCTTCCGGATCGAAAATTAGATCAGTCTTGGTTTTGTTTTTGTTTCTTTGTTTATTTATTTTTTTTTTACTTTTTTTTGTGGGGTGGGGGAGGGCGGGACAGGGTAACTGGCGCCCACGGAGTACTCCCATACGATAGAAAAGACAATACAAAAACAATAAAGAGGATAGGCAATAAAAAGGACTAAAACACGGTCGGAGGATTTATCTTGATGTTTATTTAACCGCTCTAATATTCTCATAAATCCAATTGTTTCACAGCACCGTTTCTTATATATTGCAGTTCTTATGTGATTTCTTTTTCAATCAACCACCCTTTTCTGACTGTCTGAGTTCTGCCGACCCCTTAAAATAATAATAATAATAATAATAATAATAATAAGAAGAAGAAGAAGAAGAAGAAGAAGAAGAGAAGAAGAAGAAGAAAGTAGAACTTGAAGGTCGCTCGCAGGTAAATTCTTTCTAAGACATGTTTGTTGTTAGCCCAGTATTGTACCCTAACCCCCTCCCCCTCACAGACAAATGACCCTCCTCCTCCTCCTCTCTCTCTCTCTCTCTCTCTCTCTCTCTCTCTCTCTCTCTCCCGAGCGAACATAGCCCTTGCCCAGGGGCTATCACAGAAATTCCCCTTAGTTTTAGCTTATTTTATTATGCCTCCTCCAGATACGGAGGGATTACTTACTACCCTGTCGCTGTCTGTCTCAGTATTTTATTGGGGTTTGGGCGTTGTTGTTGCTGGTTTATTTATTTATTTATTTTTTTCATTTAGTTTTTGCGGCTTTTAAGAATTTAATTATTTTATACATTAGAAACCAAATTTAAGCTTTTTAATTAATTTATTTTTTTACTTAACTTTTTACATTTATTAAACTAATAATATTTCAGGTTACCTTAAGAAGTAAGTACCGCAAAGAGCAACCAACTTGTTTCTCTTATAAAATGAGAATTAAAAGGAATTCTTGTTTGTCAAGAACAAATAAAGCTATTTAACATCTGTTTATAAATTCTGTAAAATTTTTTTTATCAAATTCAAAATTAATAATCAGAAAAAAAGTGAGCGCGAAAAAATAATAATTATGAAACAAATTGCAAATGGACACATTTTGATCTCAGAATGCAGTTCCATCATAGTCTCTTAGATAGGTTGGGCATTTTGTAGAAATGAAAATTGGATGTCATATTTTTACTTCACATGATCCTAGGTTCAGAAAAAAACGATTAACCCTCTAGCAATATTCGACCGGAGTTATGAAAGGTACAATGCAACATTTTCTCTTGGCCTTTTAGGAAAAAGAAAGAAGGAGCGACGGAGTCCAATAGAGTTACAAAAGCCATATTAGATAGAAGGATTAAAAAAATTTCCCCGGTTTAATGCCCCCATATATTGCGAGAGTCAGCGGGAATTTAGCGGTAATGACAGTAATTTGCAGCATGTACCTCTTGTAATTATGCGTGACCTATGTTGCGCCTTTATTACACAAGAAATGACATAATTAAACTTATAATTTCGAGCCGTCGTGGTTTATGCCAGCGTCCACGTCCAATTATCTTGGCCCCGACCGACCTCCGCCAGACAACATGATATAGACCATGCGTGCAGAGTACGCATGTGGGTGTGTGTGCGTGCGTGCATGCGTTTGTGTGTGTGTGTGTGTGCGCGCGCGCGCTCTCTCTCTCTCGCTTGCCTTTGTGTTCTGGGAGGTGGAACTTCTTTTTTTCATTCTTGAAGTTTGTTTCCCTCAGGTCTTTTGTATTTTAGGTCTTTGTCATTTGCGATTCAGCGCAGTCTAGCACATGTTTTGCACAGGCTGATTGTGTGTACACGATGCAATTGTACGGATGTAAAAATACAAATGTAAATTTCTTCCGAATTTCGTCATCACCCAGTCAAGAATTCATCGTGTTTACGACATAACGTGCCTCCTTGATCAAATGTAACTTTTGCTTCATGTGACCATTTTTAATTACTAAGCAACGGTAGTAATAATAAGAGCAGTAATATTAGTAATGGCAATAGTAATAATGATTAAATACTATTGACTACAGACTGCAATTAGCCTAATATTCTATGAGGAACTAACAATACCCCAGCACCTTCAACACGCATTGCTAATGAAGCTACAAGTAGCTTCGACTTGAGTATAATTTGTAAACTACTTTTAAATACTTATTTTGTCAGCGTTTAGTCATTTTCCCCTGCTTGGAATGACCAGAAATAAACAACACATTTACATCAACATCAGACGCCTCAAATACATGCGCAGGAGGTCATCAGCATCTCGTTGAACCTCCTTATATACTTTTTTCCTCAGGTCAAATCTTCAACACAGCCACATACAGCTTTTTTTTTCCCGTGCTTTCATACTTCTTAGGCGACTTTTTCATATATATATATATATATATATATATATATATATATATATATATATATATATATATATATATATATATTATATATATACACACACATACATACATACATACATAAAAACACATTTATAAACAAAGGAAAGCACCAACACGACTGATACCCGAAAAAATTACCGGCATAATGAGAATTTCCAGGTGAGAAAAAAAAAATCCCATCCAAGGTTCAACTAACTGGCAGTG
>NC_061106.1:37320093-37355093 GCF_015104395.2 Macrobrachium nipponense
TTTCTTTTTTTATTATATAGTTTTATCTTGGTTTTTGGTTTTTCTAGTTCGTTCCGTTTTTTACTAGTATTTCGTGCGATTTTTTGGTATTTTTTTTTCTTTCTGTTATTGTTGTTGTTTCAATGGTTTATTTGATAATTCTTGGTCTTATTTTCTACAATTATTCCCTGGATTTATCATTCCTATTGATTTTTTAAATTATTGTTCAGTTCTATCTTTTGCTTCATATTGAATCCTCAATTTTTATTTTTACACCTCATTTTGCTCTTTGGCTTTGCTGTTTATTTCTTTTATCCTTTTTCACCACGTTATAACTGGTCAGATTCTTCTTTTGAAATGTTTTCATTTTTCTAGTTTTTCCATCATTCTTGCTGATTTCTTCTTATATTTTCAGCTGATTATCGTTTTTC
Source organism: Macrobrachium nipponense (assembly GCF_015104395.2). Taxonomy (NCBI): domain Eukaryota; kingdom Metazoa; phylum Arthropoda; class Malacostraca; order Decapoda; family Palaemonidae; genus Macrobrachium; species Macrobrachium nipponense. The sequence goes on from NC_061106.1 coordinate 37,320,504, forward strand.
TTATTTTCTTCCTGTTTCATCTTCCCATTTCCCTTTCCTCTCCTGCCCTTCTTATCTTCCCTGGGCCAAGTTTCTCTTCTTCGATTGCTGTAATCCCGTCGTATCCTCCTCCTCCTCCTCTCCTCAGTCGTTTCCTCTCTGGCCAATTCCCTAGACAGAATGGCTTAAGGGGTTGGAGAGAGAGAGAGAGAGAGAGAGAGAGAGAGAGAGAGAGAGAGAGCGGGGCTGAGGGTATGGGTGAGGGGAAGGAGGGGACGTGCTTAAGGAAGAGGAGGGGAAAGGAGGGCCAGAAGAGATGGGGTCCAAATTCTCCCTCATCCATTTCCTTTCGGCCAAAAGATTTGGAGAATTATAGATTCTCTCTCTCTCTCTCTCTCTTCTCTCTCTCTCTCTCTCTCTCTCTCTCTCTCTCTCTCTCTCTCTCTCTCTCTCTCTCCTTTTGATTCATTTATTTCCTTTTTATATATATAAGTTGGGACTTGTTTTAACATCTTCACACATTCGGTAAATTTCTGAACTCACTTCAGACAGACACAACTTCACACGCGCGCCGTTATTTTTCTTTCTCTGTTTTTAGAAGAAAATCCTATTCTGATGGGGGGGAAAAATAAATAAATACGGCCAGAAATTCTTGCGTCATCCTTGCCTCTCTTGAACCCTTTTTGTTTGTTTTCCTCTTTAGATTTTATTTCGTGCTGTACTTTCACACTTTTTCCTTCGAAGTGTTTTTTTTCATACTTTCTTTTCGGGCGTTTTGCATTTTATCAAACCTATTGATCCATTAACGATAGCAGTTTGTAAAGCACGCTGTCATTAATTTATCGGTTATGAAGAAGAGATATAATGGAGCTTAATAATCATATTTGTACATTATTTTATATATATGTCTCCTCACGGGGACAAATATTTTACATGTTCGTTTTTCATCTTTTTCTTTTTCCACATGCAACTGCATTTGTTTTCAATCTTCCTTCTTTCAGATTTTTACTGTCGCAGTATGATTTGCTTAAATCCGGTTCTCTCTCTCTCTCTCTCTCTCTCTCTCTCTCTCTCTCTCTCTTCTTACGGAAGTCCCTTAAAGGAAGAGGAAGGAGTAGGAAGAGCTGGAAAGTACACAGGAAAAGGAAATGGAAGGAGGATAGGTTGCTCGACTAGAAGATGAAGAAGAAGAAGCAGGTGACAAGAAAACGAAATAAAATAGGAGGAAGAAGAATAAAAGGAAGCATGTAGAGGGGAAGACGGTTGATGACCGATGAGGAAGATAGAGCCATGACTGGATTTGACAGTAGAGGAAAGACGGACGGGAGAAAGAGAGTATGAAGATGAAGGCGACGTGGATGCAAGATGGAGAGGAATATAATATGTAATGAGAAAAGGGTAAGGGGGGATTGTTGGGGGAGGGGAAGGGGGTTTGACTTGAGGGGAAAAGGGGAAGAAGGGGATTACATAACTAGGGTTTGGCATTCTCCCCATCTCTTCCTCATCCTTTGGAATCAATACTACAAGAAGTTAGGGTTCAGATATCTCTCCTTCCTGCCTTCTTCTTCTACTCCTCCTCCTCCTCCTCCTCCTCCTCCTCCTCCTCTTCTTCTTCCTCTTCTCGCCTTCGTTCACGTCGTCTTCCTTATCTCCTTTTCTTTCCTTTCCTCTCACAAGGGACAAAAGGAAGAAAGGGACGACGAGAGAGGCCAAGGGGAACCTTCCCTTTAATGGGCCTAACGATGGGGAGGACCAGGGGGTGGTGTGGGGGGTGAGGGAATGTAAACTAAGGACAACTATGGCATGAGGAAAGAAGGAAGGTCTCGGAAGTGGAAGGGCAGAGGGCAAAAGTAATGTCAGAAGAAAGAAAAAGGAAGAAGTAGTAACGAAAAAAGTTTCGGAAAATACATAATTTTAATCTCGGCTGTTTGGGGATGTTCTAATAATAGATACTGGATACTATAGTAATTGTAGTTATAGTAGTCAGAGTTTTCATTTGGGATGAATTCGGGTTTAACTCACATTCTTAAATTTGTGGGTTAATGAATAACTACCGTGTTTGAGATATATTTAAATTTTGTTCTTTAGAAAAAAATTTATTCTTAATTAAATTTAATTTTATATGTTATAAATTTCCCCTTACAACACACACACACACACACACACACACACACACACACACACACACACACACACACACACAGAAGTTAACCCTCTGGATCTCAGTTTTAGAATGAAGTGGTTGTTATTATTATTATTATTATTATCTTTAAGTTTTTGCCACTGCGCCTCTTTAACCTGGTTTGCAACAACCATAGTCGATTAGCATCCTGGTGCACAATACCCAGCTTAAATCTACGGCGCGTAGACTAGAGGCAAGCATAGTTTATTGTATGCAAATAATTTTAGCCAGGAAAAAAAAGTTCCTCTTGATAGTTTCCGCACTTACAACAGGAAATAAAAGAGAAGTAACGAAGAACCGTCCATTACATTTTACGTAGAAAATTAGGAAATCGCTGTGATTTTGATAAAGCCCTTAACAAATAAAGCCGTGGGAATATTACATACAAAATACTCACGGTAATTTCTCGGCGCGTAATTTCTGCTCACGTTGCTTAGCGCTCAAACTATTCAAAGTTAATTATTTTTCTTTTTTCCTATGGAATCTACGGATAATTTCGATGTATTTGCACACATCCACAAGTAAATTCACACTCGTTATCATGTTTTAGTAGAGGAAATCGTACGCATTTTAACTTGACCACTGAAGGGCAAGAAAACTGCGGTCTTGGAGGAGTCGATTTCAGGATGGCAGTTTTAACCAAAATTGAGTTTAGAAAGGAAGTGATGTTCCTTATAGGTTAAAAGCACACTTGAAAAAAAAAAAAAAAAAAGCTAAGATGAGAATAGTTTAGGGGAAACGTAAAAAAAGAAAAAAAACAGAATGAGAGAGAGAGAGAGAGAGAGAGAGAGAGAGAGAGAGAGAGAGAGAGGCTGTAGCTACAGGGTTTGGTTCTCTCCCATTAATATGTTATTCGACTGCCAACTGGACCTGGCGAGATAAAACATTTTCCCAACTTGTGCCCCCGACATTTACCGCGCAGCCTAGAACTCTCCGGAGTTTGGTAGGTCGCTCTTGTCTTTTATTAATATTCATGCTGAAACCGGGTGGCTTGGATGGGTGGGGGTGTTGGGGGGGGGGGATGGGGGATGGGGGAGGTGGGGGTTAGAGAATGGTTCATTCCCACTCTACATCCTTCCCCACCCCCGCCTACTACCACAAGTCTCTTTGTTTGATCTCTCTCTCTCTCTCTCTCTCTCAGATCAAGCAATTTGTGCTTTTGCCTGTGAAGTAAATGTGTTATAGTTTCCATCCTTTTCTTTTAAGGCGTGTATGTATACAAATGCATTTATATGCATGTGTATATCTTTCAATATTATTGTGTGTTCATGTCGATTTGTTAATCAGAATTATTTCGATGCCACACGGAACGGAAGCTTAGATATTAATGATTAAACAAAAGATCGCAGGAGAACCTTTACCGAAGCTACTGTTAACAAAACGTATACATTATTTTACGTGCTATCAAGCGACTAAGCAGCAAGAGAGAATCTGATTAGTGAATGCTTCCGAGACGAGCGATATTAGGGAAAAAATCGAAAGCGTTTTAAGAAAATGCTGAATGTCAAAAATGACACTTAAGTTCGTGAACTAGTTCCTCTGTTTAGGTTTTGGTTATAGAAGTCTCGATGACCTTTCATCCTGGTTTATTTCTTTTTTCCAGAAAATAAATCACTTAGATCTTGGTAGTACGTGGAAATGTTTCTTCCAAGGAAATATTCTTTTTTTTTTTTCTTTTTTTTTCGTTCCACGTACACAGTCGCAAATATTGTCCTTTTGAAAAGGAGGCCGGAATTCCGCACTAAGCCGCATCACAAGTACGAATCCGACATAAACAACCTTCTCATTGACAGTAATATGACAAAGCAAGTAATTAGGCCCCGTTAATAAATGCTTTATTAATCCATAATGGTCATTAAATCGTCCCCAAGGCCGTCCTGAATGCCAATAAAGGTATGGCACGGCGTCATAAACTATTATTTTTACGATGGCGCTCAGACCCTTCCCTTCTCTCCCTTCTATTCCCATCCCATCCACTCTGCCCTCCCTCCCTCCCTCCCTCCCTTTCTCATCCCTTCTCAACTAGACCCGTCCCGTCCCGTCCCGTCCCGTCCCGTCCTCTGACGCCAGCCACGAAATCCGGCTCTCTTCCAAGATGGAGGAATGACTTAGAAAAAAAATAATTGTTTTGATTTAGTAGCGCTTGCACACACAATGCATTTAGTTCTTCACACACACAATTATATATAAATATATATTATATATATATATATATATATATATATATATAATATATATTCATGTACTATATATCACGTGTATACAAACTATCATTACTAAATTTTTCAAAAGCTCAATGAACCATCGTCAGGAATAAATAACATTTAGTTTTAAAAAATTTGCCTCCCGTAATGCTCGGTCTGGCTGCACGAGACAAAAAAAATAAAATTAAAAATACACGAAATCCAACGGCTACTCTTGACAACCAACGTTAATAGGTGTGTGATTACAACCAGGTTTCTAGTACTTCCCAACGACCGTGTCTATAGTTTCCTGTAATTACCCAACAGGTGTTTACTGTTAGCAGTAATCATGATTTATTACGGCCGCGTTTATCATAAGCTCTTTTCATTTTGATTTATTGGGACTTTTTGGGGGCCTCTTTATTGTGGTAATATTATTCTCTCTCTCTCTCTCTCTCTCTCTCTCTCTCTCTCTCTCTCTCTCTCTCTCTCTCTCTCCTGCCTTTAAAGGAAGAAAAGAAAAATCACTACTTGGTGCTAATTGATAACTTGGCACTTTGTTACGCTCCAGTTTCCTTCACTAAATTTTAATTCAACCCTTTGCCATCTTTCCTCATACAATTGCATGAGGAAAGATGGCAAAGGGTTGTATTTGTTTATATATATATATATATATATATATATATATATATATATATATATATATGTATACATCATTTGCTAATGAGCTTTTCATACTTGCATTTCATATTAATGTGACATGTAGTACCCTTAACTCTTATATCGTTTACAGGTGGTTTTAAATTTTATTGTTGAAGTTCGTAAAGTTTATTTATATTGGCCTTGATCTAGAAATTGCTTACAAAGTATAATTTTACGTGAAAGTTTGGTCTTTCTGACATACTGGGAATACGTACCCAGTAGGTATGTTGGAAAGAACCCATTTAAAACCTGGAAAAGGGTAATATGGAAATAATTGATGTTTTCCATCAACAGGATGATAATAAGTATATAGCAAAATTAAGTGATTTTTGGAACGCAAAGGCTACCGCTATATTCTACTAAAGGCAGCGGTCTTTTTTTTAATTCAATTTTTTTTCCATCGGTAGGTATATATAGTATATCCCAGCTTCAAGTAATTTGATGTGTGACATTCCCAAGGCCCGCAGTTGTCAAGCGAGGCATTAGAGAGTTCGGAAACTTTCTGGTTGGCCTTTCCGCGGTTGTCATGAAGCGCTGTAATATTCATAGGGGGAGGGCACAGGAATCCTAGGAGCGCGGAATGCATAAACCGGCTATTAAGGATTTAAGCAGCCCCCTCCCCCTGCCCCCCCCCCCCCACCCCCGTCATCAGCGAAAACAGCAACAAGTGAGAACAAAATGAACTCGGGCCATTGAATCGACGACTGAAGTGAAGATTAAATACCGGGCGAACAATGGAAATAATTGGTGGCGCACAAAAAAATGAAGACCAAGATAAACAGATCACTTTGCATAACGTATAAAACGCTCCAAAAAAGCAAACAATAGGACCCGGGCGCGCGTGAACCTTTTATTAATCGGCATTCCTCTTCCCATCCGTCTCAATTGTCTGTGTGAAGGAGGGAGAAAGAAGAAAGAAAGAAAAAAGAAAGGGGTTTAATGGCACGCGCGCATCGGCCATAACTGTATTCCCATAATAAAACGGGTCTCAAGGTCGCCCATATACACATACACACTCGCACAATAACGTGCCAAAAGAAATCCCTACTTGACAACTCTCTCTCTCTCTCTCTCTCATTCCGCGCGGCAACACCGCTCGGCTCATCTCAACTTTTTTTCTCTCTTTTATAAAACAAACAAGAAATGAACTGCAATCAGGAACTAACTGGCATCTTGACAACGTCGTAGCAGCAGTTGTGGCAGTTTCTGCTGAACATGGTTGTATCGAAACTGAATGGCTGAATGGATGAGAGTCGGGTATTTCGCGCCAAAACAAAACATTTCTCGCTACCAAACGCATTGATCAGCTGTTATTTTTGGCGCGAAATATTTCTCTCGCTCTCCCTCTCTCTCTTTCTTTCTCTCTTCCCGACGTCTCCTGAGGTTCAAACATTCCAGCCAGGAGGATCAGCTGGGCCGTCTTGTGTGTGTAATGCATTTTAGTCGTTTTTTTTTTTTAAATCTTGTTGTTCTGTTCAAGTAAAAAATGACATTAATTTAGTTTCGATTTGCATAAATAACGAAAATGATGTGTTGGTAGGAAATCCTGTTTGTTATTTTAAAGATTGCCAGTTTTCCTTCTCTGAGGAAAAGACCTGTTTACAGAGATGCCAGTTACTCTCCACCGCTGCAATCAGCTGACTGTCTAGGCGGGTAGTACTGCTTCGAGAACAAAACTTCTTAAACGGCAGATGTTTACTACGGCCGTATCTCTCTCTCTCTCTCTCTCTCTCTCTCTCTCTCTCTCTCTCTCTCTCTCTGTGTGTGTGCAGGTAGCCTGGCGAGAGTGAGACAAAGAGGAATATTCAGGGTTTCTTTTTTTTTTTTATTTTATCCCACCTGCCAGATACCCGAAGACAAATTGAAGGGGGGAAATGAATAGACTCATGATTGTAGCCGGTATCAAAACTGACACGGCGACCTTGAGTAAATGCCTATTTAATTATTCCGGTCTATTAACATGATGGCGGGGTTATCTACAGTGTCAAGGCAATCTGCTTTCTTCTCGCGCTTAGCAAATATCCCACGTTTTTTAAACGCACGGTAATGAAATTCTGCGCACGCGATGTTTCAAATAGATTCCGCTGACTTGTTACCACGAAGATGATGATGAGGATGATGATGATGATGATGATGATGATGACGGTGGCGATTGTGATCTCGTGGGGTCGACTGAGATCATTCATTTGCTAATCAAGAAATTCAACGGTTGGCTGCGTTTTATGGTATTGTTACGGTTCATTCATTCCGACGATTTGCATTATTGGGTTGGGGCTGGGGTGAGTGAGGACCGTGGTTTTTTTTATTTTTATTTTTTTGCTTGTTTTCATAATAGGAGGTTTATTATTATGAAACATCATAAGGTAAGGCGGTCGTAGTTGTTTTAACATATATTCTGGTTACTTCAGAGAGGTTTTCTGAGGCTGATTTTTTTATTTATTATAATTATTACTTTACGATCACTCCGCCAATTTACATGCATACTCATACACCGAATGGAAGATGTCCCTTTTTTCAATTTTGAAGTAATCGGAATGCATAGCAAGAGAGGAACATAAAATTTCCCCATTAGCAGCCATGCAGGATACTAAAACTGTGTCAGTGAGAAGCAACAGAGAACAAAGAAACGCCACGGAAATGCGTACGGCTAAGAAAGTTTTTAAAACGACCTGCACACGTACTTTTCTCTCGCCAAAGTTGGCCGACACCGTAGTAGCCCACCTTTAAAAAATATTAAGTAGACGACCTTCCTTGAAAATAACAGTGACTTTAAGCCTAATCGTTGGGAACTCTCCTCCTTACCCTCCCCCTCCCCTCTCCTCCCCCCTCCCCCCCCCCCCCCCAACCTCTCGCCAGCGCCGTCGGAATCCTTCTGATCTCATTAAACGTCGAAGCAATCCAGTTTTACAAAAAGAAAGAAAAGCGAACGGGAGGAAAAATAAAAAAAGGGTTCTTTAAGGGTGTGTTCTAGTATAGAGGATACGAACGTTTTCGTGTCTTGTCTGTATGTCTGGCAGTGCTGATCGGTTTGGAAAGGTTTGTTTTACTTTTTTTAACATTCTCTCTCTCTCTCTCTCTCTCTCTCCCTATATATATATATTATATATATATATATATATATATATATACACAAATGTAAGTAATATAATATACAGTATAATATATGTATGAGCACAATATGAGTATATATATATATATATATAAATGCGATGTTTATATTATTACCCTATAACTTGCACCCACGTAACTGTTAAAACAGAACGGAGGACGGGAAAAGAATGGCAACGCGAGCCAAAGAAAAACAAAAGAAAAGATAGTACGAAAAATGCCGAGCAGCTTTATAAGAGAAGAATGAATAAATAAAATGAGGCGAAACTGTAAAAATCAAAAGAAATAAAATCCTGGTAAATGAGAGAGTCATGGGGAAAGAACTGCGGAGAGGGGAGAAAGAGGAAGAGAAAGTTGAAGAATGGATGAGGGGAGCGATAATATAAGAGGGGAAGACATTCACCGAAAAGGGTAAAAAGGCGGCAGGAGACTGATTTGCAAAAAAACAGAGAGAAATCATCTATATATATATACTTATATCTTTTATAATTTTAGTATATATATATATATATATATTATTAATATCTATATATATATATATGTATGATATATATATATAGATATATCTATATATAATATATACATACCTTTCATTTATATATATATATATATTTATAGACATAATTATGCACTTCTAACTCTATTTGTTTGTTTATTTTTGCAAATTCACATTATGATCCAATATAATTGAGACCGAAAGGACACTAACGGGGGAAATATTGATGCACAGTTAGCATAGCAAAGCTGCATTAGTGCAATGTGGAAACTAGCACTTGCGCGGATGATAAACAAATCACAGCGTGTGAAATAATACTTTGTGCCCTAATTGAGCAGAAAATGTCATCGAGGTTCCGTGAATAGAAAACTAATAGACATTCAGTGCGATCCCAGTTATCGATAAGTTGAGAATTCTTGCCCCTCTTCTCTTTTTTTTTTCGTTAATTTTTTTTATTTACTTTTTCCATTTAATTGGAGCCCCTTGTGCATGCATGTCATACTGTCCGAACTAACAATGAAATCTCATCAACTGTGTATAGTAGACGCTGATTTTAATTATAGTGGTAATGATGCTATTACAGTTTAATTGGCAATTCTAATATAGATGAAATGACCCCTGTTAAGATACCGGTAATTACGTTGACACTAATGGCCAAGCTAATAACGCCAAAGAGGAACAGTAAAAGAAACGAAGAATAAAACTACGCTATTCTCTTCGTCGGTGACGTCACCGTCACCTGTTACTAAGGCACCTGCAGGAGTAGCAGTAGCAGTAGCAGTTCTCGAAAAGCTGCCAAAATAATCCGAAACTTACAGCCCGGCGCATATAATTATCTGTTGCTTTTGCAGAACAAAAGTCAACAAAAGATTCCTCCTTTCCCCTCATACACATATATACGTAGAAGAGGAGGAGGAGGAGGAGGAAGACAAAAAAAGAGAAAGAAAAAAAAGTAATGGCAAATCCTTCGCACGTTCGTTATTAAAATATTTCCGACCCCATTATCAACCTGCATGTCCTTGCGCTTTGCGTGCTTCCTGTGCTTGCTCGCGTGAGGGCACGCACATGACTTCCCTGGAGTCACCGCTTGGTCGTAGGGGGTGTGCCTACCCCCCCAGCCCCCGATCAACCCACCTACACCTGACCCGCACGAATACACACGAAATTCACTGGCAGACACAGCCAGCCCAATGGGGAGGGGGTATGGTGAGGGGGGAGAGTTCTTTCGTGCTCATTCGTGGGCACTCTCCTGTTCTTTGTTGTGATCGTGCTCGTATATATACAATAATTAATACACGTCGAAGCTTCGGTGTTTTATTGCCTTGACGGGGTTTAATTATTTATGTGTCGCCATCGACTTACGATGGAGGAATAAGGGGAAGGCGACACGAGGGACCTGTGGGAGGGGGGGGGGGGAACCCTGTGGCATTTGTGAAGTAGGAGCCAAAGAGAAAGTAAGAGACTATTACACAGAAACGACGTAGGTACATGGCGAGTGCACAAGAAGCATGCAGAGCACATAAAAAAAAAACGAAAGGTGAATGCTGGGCACATGATAGCAGAAAGTCACAACGGGGGCATAGATGGTAAAGAAATATTAAAAAAAAAAAAAAGGAAAACCTCAGAACAGATGAACGGTAAAACTGGACGATAATGAGGAAGTAAGAAGTGAGAGGGCGAGTGACGGAAAAGTTTAGGCCGAAGGACGAAACAATACTTATTCAGGTCATGCATTATAGCCAGGCTCGGGCAATAGAGAGGGAGGGGTGGGGTGAGGAGGAGGAGGAGGAGGCGGGTCGGGCAATAGAGAGGGGGGGAGGAAGAGGAAGAGGAGGCTCGGGCAATAGAGAGAGGAGGATAATGATGGTGATGAAATGTAAGCGAAAGGAAAAACCTTTTTGAAAAATATTGGAGAAACTTTAAGGAGCAAATTTAGAAGCAGTATTTGTAACTGAAAGTGATATGTACAGAAATGTGATAATTGTTCATGACTAGATGCAGGTAACTGGAGAGATTCAAGAATATTTAGACTAACGGGATAGGCTGGGCACAAAATTTTATATATATATAATATATACACACGCTCGGAGATGGGAGAGGAGATTTCATCATTATGAGACAATGATAAACAAGTTTTAAACCTTAACCCCCGAAAAATATCTTAGAAAAGAACGACACAACTACGCAAAAGAAAGGTAAGGGAAAGAGAGAGAGACAGAGAGACAGAGAAAGAGGGAGAACCATTCACAGAGCCATGCAGAGCCTGAGGTTTATTTATTCCATTCATGAAAGTATTACTGCTTGAGCCACCTGCTAAAATCCATAAAGCTGTACCGCCATCACATGACTAAAGAGCTTTAAGCTTTACACCTCAGGATTTCAAGCTTTAGGGATACTATATCCAGCGATTTATATCTTTCGGCCATAATGACTCTCTCTGTGTGTGTGTGTGTGGGTGTGTGTGTGTGTGCACTTTTATGCTAGACAAAGAGGCAAGAAAACTATTTTACTTTTTTGTCCTTTTTTTTTTCAATGATAGCATTTTGTTTTAACGTCGCTTCTTGCCCGAACTTGAAGGCTTTTTCCCTCAGCTTTCGCATGCCTTCGTGTGTGCGTTTATGACTTTTTCTGTATACTTTTCAGTGGAATAAGCTGTCAGTTTTTAATATTTTGACTTTTTTTTTTTCAAACACGCGCTACTGTTTGTGTGTGCGTATGTGAATGTGAAATATATATATATATATATATATATATATATTATATATATATATATATATATATATATATATATATATATATATATATATATATATATATATATATAAAATCTGTTTATTTTTCAATGTGTAACACAGATGGTTCTACGGGCATTGAACTCCAATGTGAGCTGTCTCAAAGTATAGAACAAGATAATACAGTTGCAAAATTGCTCATTATTACCGTCATTTTGACGTGCTTGTTTCCTATAACATAGCAATAATCATTAATGTATATATATATTATATATATATATATATATATATATATATGTGTGTGTGTGTGTGTGTGTGTGTGTGTGTGTGTGTGTGTGTATTCATGTACTATGCACAGCGAATGTACAGAAGAGTGTAGCTGGCAGTTTATTAGACGTTGCCCAGTTCCATGGACGTCGGGAAGCTAAAAAAGGAAAGATTTCGCCCTGAATGTCTTCCCATGCCACACCCTGGAACTCCCTTCCGTGTTCTTTCTTCTCCAATACCTGTCGTAGTTTACTCCTGTCCCGTTTCCTTCAGATATAAAATCAGCAATAGACCTCCCACCCTAACCTCGCATCTCTTTATTTTCTATCTCGGTTATAATCATTACCGTTTCACAGTTCTTTCCCTCTCACCTTAGACTCATGAATTAAAGGAGGGAAAGTTTCATCTCTCTCTCTCTCTCTCTCTCTCTCTCTCTCTCTCTCTCTCTCTCTCCGCCAACCCCTTCTCTCCTTACTCGAACCCTTTTGCCGGTATTGTTCCACAAGAGGTTTTTATAACCTCATAAAAAGTCGTTCATTTAAAGCCTCAATTTGCCCATAAAAAGTTGATTTAAAGTTTAGATTTCCTCTCTTAACGATGCCGATTTACAGCTTCATCCCACTTGTAAGTGTCCGTCAGTTCCGGCTAATTTCCCTAAAGAGAGCGAGCGATTACAGGAAAACGTGCCACGCCGCTTTTAAAAATGTCAGTAGGGCAGTTAACAAGAAACAAGTTCTTACAATAAAATTCCTCTCGAAATGCGGACCTATTCACCTATACACTCAAGTTAAAAATAATAAGAAAAAAAAAATAAAAAAAGACAAACCAGCCGTGAGAAATTCGGCGTTGATAATGAATCACTCTATGGTATGTGGGGATTAAACCTTTTTTTCTTCTTCTTCTTCTTCGTTACTTGTGCCGATGGATGGAAGGGGTCTTTAACGGTAGGGTGGGACGGATGGCTTCTGGATGGTAAAAAGAGTTGGTTTGTGGCGTGTTGCCTCAATGGCTGGGCGGCAAATGTTCAAACACGAGCCATCCGCACGTCTCGCGTTGTCAACAACCAGTTTTTATGGACGGCAACCTCCCCCCCCTCCCCTTCCCCTCAAACCCCAGGTACCTTTATTTTTTTTTTCTATCGTCGTCCCTTCGATTGCCGTGGTCTGATACATCCTTGAATGTGTGCATGTGTATATACATACACGCACGCACTTATCAATTCTTTTACTTGGGCCCCGCTGTAGCTGTTGAGGGGGAGAGGGTGTGTGTGTTGGGGAATTGGGGGGGGGGGGGTGGTTAGGTATTAACACCTGGAGCCTGTCTTCCTTTCTCCTTCTCCATTGTTACTATTTTTGTAAGACTGAATCGATCTGTCCGTCACACTTTTTCTACATACACGTGTATAATATACATACGCGCACACACACACACACACACACACACACATATATATATATATATATACACATATATTTGTAATGTATGTATGTATGTATTACTAAAAGGACCTCATTCAAACTGGATGGTATCTAGGGGAGTTATTTATTAAAAAAAAGTTACTTTTTTTTTTTAGTAAATTACTCCACCAGATACCATCCAGTTCGAGTGGGGTCCTTTTAATAATTGTTCAACGAATTGATTTTCATTATTCTGAAACGGCTCTAAACAGACAAAGATCCATTGTCGCCTTTAATTGCGAAATCAAAGATGAAATCGTTGCTCGAAAGTATTCCCCATTTGAAGCTATGAATGATAGCACACAGGACGATCATCGTCGGAATGTCAGCTCCTTGAGCACACAGGGCTCCTCACCTTGATTTGTAAAATCTTTCTCCTTGGATTCAAGGCCTGGTCCAACACCTGTTCCACTCCAGTTCACCAGATATTTTTTTCCCGTTGGTGTCCTTTTTTCCATTAATTATACACCCCCCCCCCATCAATTTACCGTACTCCATTCTTTCCACCTGGGTAGATCATTCACTTATAGACCTCCTTTTAATTACACTAGCTTTTCCGTACATCTTCGTATATCTATACACTCCTGATCTTTCACTCTTTGTTTTGAATTATATGTATTATTTTTTTATAAAAGATTTAATTTCATATATTAATGAAGTAATTTAGCATCATACGATTTTATCTTGTAATCCCGCTTAGCCCAATTGCGTCCTGCTTTTCATTTAAAATAAAAGAGAGAAATAGGTTTTCCAGCATCAGTTGACTCCCCTCCTTCCCGTGATCAATCCGAGAGGAAAATATTAGTCATCATTCCCGTCGACAAATGGCATAATGACGAGTCACCATCGCATCATCGTTCTATTCCATCACACCACCCTATCCCTCCTTGCCTCCCCTCGCCGCCTTTCACACCTGCCTTGCCTTCCGTTCCATCAACCCCTTTTGCCTTACACTTGCATTTCGGGGGCCATAAATTCCATGGCACGTCTGCCTTTCTTGCGCCTGTAGCTTTTGTTCGCTTTTCAAAACGACTTTTCTTTGAGTTTCCCCCCCGTTTTGCTTTTATTTATTTCCTGTGCGTACTTTTACCCAAGTCTCGCTTCTGTCGTTTCCATCATTAGCCCTTTTGATCGTTCGTTTGCGTCGCCATTTTGCAGGGGTGGAATTACGTGACTTAAACTGAAAGATTATAGCAATTTCGTGGTTTGTAGTTGAGTTAATGTGAGTTGAAGGCGCTCAGAGCGAATCGGACGACAATTCTTTCGAATTGTTTCTTGGAATGGTATATTGTTCAGGGAACTGTGCCTTGTAGTGGACTCTCTCTCTCTCTCTCTCTCTCTTCTCTCTCTCTCTCTCTCTCTCACACACACACACATATATATAGGCGCTGATGCAAGTGGGTAAAGCGTTACAGATTAAAGAATTCTTGCTTCTACCTGATGAAAGAATGGCTGGATTATTTCATCTTTTACTCTGCAACCTTGAACAGCTAAATGCATTACTTGCTCAATCCATTTAGCTGATTTAGATTGATATTTTATGAATCGTTATTTATCACGTGAACGTGGGTAGCCACTACACCCTCAGAAGTCTCATTAAAGGTTCCGCAAAACTTGCACAGGTTGTATGCTGGAAAATGCCAAATTCTAGATTGTGTATGAAAATCTGTGAACTTCTTTCCACTTCATTTATTTAACCTGATGTAATTGGAACAATATATCTCATTCGAAATATGCCCAGTTATATAACAAGGATTGTCAGCTGTGAAAAGGTGTGGCCTTTAACAATACAAAAGGCACGTAAAAAGTTAAAAAGATAGATGTAGATGCGAAGTAAATAAGAAATAAAAAGAAGGTCACAGAGTACCCGCAAAACTGGACTAACAAGTAGAGCGCAAAGCTTCTTGAAGCTAGGACAACTGGATACTCTGGCCAAATTGGATTTTATTTCCTGGACGCCCTTGGTGGATATTATGCAGATAAGCATAGGAAAATTAACGCCAGGTACAACTTCTCTCTTTCTCTTTTAACACACACAAACACACACACACACACACACACACTTGCTACGTATGTAAGCGGGTTATTTGTGTATTAGACTTCGTCGGTATTAGTACTTAATCCACTCGAATAAAATGGATTATTTTGATTAATAGGTTATGGTATATGTATGTATAATATATATATATATATATATATATATATAATATATATATATCATATATTAATCCACTCGAGTAAAATGGATTATTTTGATTAATATTACATGTGTATGTATATATATATATATATATATATCTATATATATATATATATATTAATATATATATATATTTATATATATATTGCATCTATCTATCTATCTATAACATCATACAGACATACATACATACATACATGCACATGTATACATATTAAACTGCATGCACATACACACAAACAAAGATGAACTCTAAATCATGTTCTCTCCCTCACCTTTATTTACATCCCATATACAATCCCTCCATCCCTCTCTAATCCCTCCCTCACCCCTCCCCTTCCATTGAATAATCCCCTACATTATTATTCACGGGTATAAGCACAATGCATTAAATATAAAAATTCGAGCAGGGAATGGAGGAGGAGGAGGAGGAGGAGGAGGAGGAGGAGGAGGAGGAGGGGAGGAGGAGGAGGAGGAGGCCATTTTAATGTGTTATTTGTTGATGAAATTTTGGGGTCCTCATCCTGTACCATGGAAAAAAAAAGAAAAAAAAAACATTGAATAATGCATGATTGATGAATTTATATGAATGTATCAGGATTATATCCCAGTAATTAATGCAGAGTCACTGTGATTATTTTTTAATTCAAATATCACTGAGACGATTAAGTTGAACGAGCTATTGGAAAATTATTTATCTTTTTCAATCAATAGTTTAAATCGTATCGGTTACACTTTTCCCCTGTTGCTATTTTTATCAGCTTCATTACCGGAACCATTAAAGCATGGTAGCAAGGAGCCCACGTTGTGATTGTTATTATGTGTTGTTGTTGTTTTTTGTGGTTGTAAATTGAAGACTTTCTCTTCATTTGTATTAGTGTTGGTATCCCTCTTATCTATATACCGCTATCGCAGCTCCTGTGTTCCAGTCTTTAACATGCCGGTACTTAATAAACATGGCTCAAGTGCTTCCACACGAAATGATTAATAATTAAATAAGTCGATAAAAAATGCGCATAATCACGAGGCGAGTGAAATTTAATATAATTATATTCTAATTACGCGAGTAACCCGACCGTCATACCCGATGAATTAGGTTGATTATGAGCAACGATCATTCATTCACATGGCACGAAGGTACAGAATAATTCCCCGCGAGAATTGAATTCCCCCCTTGTGGAATTTATTAGCCTGTACAGACGAGTCGGGTAAAGATTCAGAATAAGACGGTGGAGGTTTAAATTGAGCTAAGAGGTATATACATGAAAAAAAAAAAAAAAAAAAAAAAAAACCTGCTAGTCACGGGCACTGGAAACATGCGGGAAATTAACCTTCGTTTTTGCAAGCGGAGATTGCGTTATGTCTGAGCAAAAAATTAATTGTAGTGATTTTCTAAAATACTGTGGGCCAGTGGGTCTAGATATTGTCGGGAATTTACGAAAGCCTAGAGGTAAACATTAGTAGTCACTAACATTGATTAAATATTGAGGAAACGAACTCTCAATGAATCTTTATCGTAAGATAAAACGTCTGAATAAAAAGAAAAGAAAAAAAAATATAATTAGAGCTCGTGTAGAAATCGTGCAAAACCATCAAACTGCGACAGAAACATACAAAAAGGTATCCAAAAATGCACTGAATGATTTATCATCTACGGATGGCATTAAACATTGATGGAGCGAATATGCAATATATGAACCAATCACATGAAATATTTGGCTAAGGCAGGAGTGTTAGTTTATAACTATCAGACTGATGAGAGTTGTTTGGGGTGTAATGTATGTACAGTTTGTGTATGTGGATTTTATGTGCACAGAGAGAGAGAGAGAGAGAGAGAGAGAGAGAGAGAGAGAGAGAGAGAAACTTTTGCCGAACCATATACACACCATGATATAAATAATATATATATGTGTGTGTGTATACGTATATACGTACTGGTGGGAGAGAGAGAATCGGTGTGACAAACTGTTGCTGAACCATACACTCACTATTTTATATATTTAGATATATGTGTGTGTATGTATATATACAAATTAGTGTGAGAGAGAGAGAGAGAGAGAGAGAGAGAGAGAGAGAGAGAGAGAGAGAGACGTTTTGACAACTTTATGCAGAACCACATACCAGGTCTCCATGGGGGTGCCTTGAACGACCAATGTCCACGCAACAACAGTAATAGCGGAGACCGATAAAACAAAGGTAAATGAACCATAATGGGGGAGAAAGCGAGGGAGAAACCAAAAATTACGAAAACAGTACGAAAGGGGAAGTACGGAAACCGATAAGAGAGAGAATGCAAGAATAACCACGGGGAAGGAGAGAGAGAGAGAGAGAGAGAGAGAGAGAGAGAGAGAGAGAGAGAGGCTAAGACACTCATTACCATGCAGTATATGAGAGAAAAAAGACTGATAGATAGATGAGAGAAAGATCTCTGTTGAAAAAAGGGAGAGAGAGAGAACCATCTTCTCTTGTTCTTTAACTTTTATTCCAAGAAGGGAAGAATGGAAAGGCGTCCAACGTTTTTCACCGAATAAACTCTCAGAACTTTTTTAATAGGACGAACATTTTTTTCCCCTTTTTCTTAACTATTGTTTGCTTTATCATTTTCCAGCTGCTTCGCTGTGTGAGGCCTGTTAGGCTGTGCTTCTGAATTTGAGATATTTGTGCACCTTGAATTTAGCTTGTTAGGTTGTAATAATAATAAAAATAATAGTAATGCTAATTCATTTTGTCATGTTCCTCAAAAAATGTTGGAATATTTACCTCCCCCGTTAATGTTGTTCTTCATTCAATCTTCGTCAGCTCTTCATCAGCATCTTTCTTTGACTATCTTTAGGTAAATCAGCATCCCACTTATATGTTTGCGTTTTGCAAGAAAGCATGTTAAAAGGAAACATGTCTTGAAATTTATATCCACAAAAAAGTTAATATCTACTACTCGCATATTCATTAACGTCATCATTATGTGTCAAATGAATTAATTGTGACTTTAATTTGAACATGCAATCTAAATCCATTTATTTCTTTATAAGCCAATGTCTATGCGAACCGTTGGCTAATATCTTGTTTAACAGGTTTCTCGATGTCTTCATTCATTGTTTATTATAATTTCTGGTAGATGTAATCAATGACAAATCATCATCATAAAAGAAAAAAAGTTTGAACATCAGATCTAATTTCATTAGAGTGCGCGGGGCTTTTTCTTTCTTTCTTTCTTTTCTCCGTATGCTTCGTGAGTAGATAACCCATTCATAAAATCCATTCAACCCGTTACACCCCTTCTCTCTTGCCCCGGCAGAGAGAGAGAGAGAGAGAGAGAGAGAGAGAGAGAGAGAGAGAGAGAGAGAGAGGCGATATCAAAGTTATGCAACGGAGAATTTAGGCCAAATCTTTAAGATGACTATCGAGAAAGTGAATCTGGAATTCTCTCGTCTTACATTCAACAGGTGATAACAACTTACGAGAGAGAGAGAGAGAGAGAGAGAGAGAGACTCTCTCTCAGCGGCTTTGTAAAGAGGCAATAAGACCGTTAAAATCGACCACCAATCAGCATAAAAGACAATTAAGTCGAAACCAATCGGCGTCCTCTACAATTACGTCACCGCCAATCAGCACTTGCCACAGTTATGTCACCGCCAATCAGCTGTTGCAATGACCTCGCCAGTAAGGCGTCATAGATCTCACGTTTAATGTCTTGATGTTGCGTACGAAGTTGGGTTTAAAGTTATGCCAGCGTCGTGAACGATGAAATGCGGGAAAGACGGCCGCCTCCGCCGCCTGTGTGAGGTCTCTCTCCCCCATTTGAGAACGCAATCGATTTGTATTTAAGCTTTCATAGTTTTCAGATTTATTCGTTTCCTTGTTATTACTGTTCGCTGGGAATTTCCGTCTTCTTGAGACGCTTCATCTTCTCCATTCAGTCCATTTTATCGCTTAGGATAATGCACGGGAAATGAACAGTCCTGTGTGTGATAAACTGAACAATAAAAAATAAGCAAATAAGGTAAAGAGGTACGAGTGGAGTTCTTATTCTCAAAAGAACGAAATATCAACGAACCTTTAAAAAAAGATAGAGACTGCTCTTTGTGAAGGGGAAAAATGAGAAACAAAAGTGTACATAAGAGTGGGTTTTAAGAATAGATATTTTAATCAACAGTTGGCCAATAGTAGTCCATTCATTGTGACATTGGAGTCGTCCGTCGGCACTCTATGATAATGATGGTAATATATCACTATTATACCTCACGCGCCAAAGCGAGCGTGAATACTTTAGTGGGACATTCGTTATCTTTCTTTCTGTTTCGTTTGTTTGTTTGTTTCATCCCTTTTATGCTCGTTCCCAGGGTGATTTGTTTTCATGATTAAATAAAGGGTTGAATGGAAGGGGAGGAGGGGGAGGAGGAGGTGGTGGTAGGGAGGCTTTTTTATTTTGGTTTCATTATTGCCTTTTATGTAATAAAAGATGACTAACGTGACGAATATGAGGAATTGGGATGAAAGGACGACGTCGAGTGGAGAGGAACAAACTATAAGGCAAAAACAACAGTATGAAAAGTTAAAATAAAAGCGTCCGCTGACAGATTGAAATACAGAAAAAAGACGGTAAAACAAGGAAGCCAAATAAAAGAAAAAC
This sequence comes from Macrobrachium nipponense, assembly GCF_015104395.2. NCBI lineage: Eukaryota > Metazoa > Arthropoda > Malacostraca > Decapoda > Palaemonidae > Macrobrachium > Macrobrachium nipponense. The sequence goes on from NC_061106.1 coordinate 37,340,440, forward strand.
GGCGGGCCGATTAAAAGAGTGAGAAAAAGACAGATCGCGTGGTTAAAAGGTAGCATACTTTACAAGAGCAATAAACGGGCCGAAGAGGCACGTTAATCCGTGAAATAATTTATGGATAAGATTTATTACCCAAACAAGGGATGGGTTGGGGCGCCTCTCTCGTTCGTTCCTTCGTTCTTTCTTTCTTTCTTTCTCTCTCTGTCTCTCGGTTTCTCTCCTTTCGGGAATTGATTCTTTAGAATATAAAACTCGTTTCTTTCACTTCTGCCACAACACCTGTAGAGTTTACCTGGGCTCGGGGGACACGGCTGTGATAGATTAATTAGCCGATGGGATGGTCGGTGGGGGGAAGGGAGGGGTTAGGGCGAGAAGGAGAGGCCCGAGAGTTCTGTAATTAGTGCATTTACAAATGAGGTCATTAATTTTCATTGGTCATTAAAAGTTCGTATTTGTCTCTTGCTTACGGACAGACACAAGAGGAGCAGAGTTCAATTAAGCGAACTAAGACTTTTGACCCTATTAGCTGACTAATTACGAGTCTAACAATCGCAATAATCGCGGAAAAATAAGAAAAAAATCAAGCTGGTTTTCTTTTATATCTTAGCGGGGATTTAAGATTTATTTATTATTTTTTTTTTTGAAAGGGGGGCGGGGGGGTTTCGCTCTAAGCGCATATATCTTGCCTCTCTGCGTGTGCTTTTGCAATGTGAGGAGCCTAAATATAAAAGTGAAGTTAAAATTGCGTCACAAATCAGCCTCCTCTGATGTAGTCGTATCATGCACTGGCGTTTTTTGCACTCATTAGAGTGAGGTAGAAGTGTGTTCAGCCCTCCTGATTATTGGTTTGTACTCCAAAGGCAGTCTGGAGCTCAGGGCGTTGTACATCCATTCCTTCTAATTCTTCCTAGAATTATCGGCTTCTTCTTCTTCCAGCGTTTCCTAGAATTATCCAGTGCTCCTAACATTTTCGAGGATTATCTAGGACTCCAACCCCCCCCCCCTTTTTTTTTTTTTTTTTCATTTGTATTATCCGTTATTTCCAAACCTTTCTTCCATTTGGTGAATTTTAACATTGCTTAGGATTGTCCATTTTTTAAAGACGTGACTGTATTTTCCAGTGCGGTTAACGTCACTTCTTTACTAATAATTGCTTCTAAGAATTTTTAGAATTATCCTAAGCATTTAACGTGCCAGGTAACTGTCCATTTCCTCTTAACACCTTCTTGAATAACTATTATTGAGACACTGTCAGTCTCGTATTTGAGAGAATGAAACATTACTGCAAAAGAAAAAAAACCTGCATCCCCACTAATGGTCTGTTAATATTTTATATTTATAGGTCCTATTATGGCTCCCAGCCCGGAAAAACAAAAAGACATTTTTGAGAATAATTTCTCATTTTCAAGCCACATAGGAAGACGTCTATCGCTGCTGAAATATACCTGTAGAAGAGGATCAGAATGCTAACATCTCGTATTAAGAAACATTTTTAGCTTTTGTACTTTAGAAACTCAAGAGGCAGAACGAGATGAAACGTGATTCTCCTAAAGGAAGTGGAAAAACAATCACTCAGGCTGGAAAATGCTGTTAGACTGTAATCAAAAAATGCTGTTAGACTGTAATCAAGCCATTTAATGCCAGATCAAAAGGAAGCACTTCACTGCGGCGTTTCTTTTGTTCTTGCTCCTTCGTTAGGGGTAATTTTGTTATTTGTTTTTCTTGCGCTCTTGTTTCCCGTGCCGTAAAAGGAGTAGTACTTACTAACACTGTGACGATAGTAATAAAATATAATAATATCCTTTCCAGTAATTTAAAGAAGTGAAGGTAATGGTGATGAAAATTGCGGAAATGCTGTATGTATGTCTTTTCGCTTAATCTCTAGCTCCTTCTTTCCTTTCATCCTTGGCTAGATATGAGGTACCGGTACGTGTGTGTATATATATGTGTGTGTGTGTGTGTGTGTGTGGTTTAGTCGCGAATCGAGATCAGTTTAATATAATTGTTGTAAAACTGACACATCATTATAAGACAATTGAATTACGCGGTACATATGTATGTATGTATGTATGTATGTATATAGTATATATATATAATATACAATATAATATTATATATATAATTATATAGTATATATCTATATAATTAATATACATATATAGTATATATATATATATATATACATGATATATATATATATATATATATATATATATATATATATATGCGTGTTCGTTTGATTTTACGCATTTTTAATTTTTACAGAAAGTCACAACCTTTACTTCGTGTTGTATACCCCAATTGGTAAGGGGTGTGTGCGTGTGTGTTTTTTTTTATATATATTATTCCTTGAGTGATCCTTTTTTTTATATAGTTCTTGCACCCCTGATGAAAAAATGAAATCGTTGGCGTGCGATCAATAAATCATTATCGTAATCATCCTTGGTTTGCGGATCACACTCCCTAGCCAACCCATTCCCCACCTCTACTCCCAGGGCCACCAACAATCTTCGAGACCCTTCCCCCCACCCCCCCACCCCTTCCTCCTCCCTTCTCCTCCTCACACCTATCCTGAGTCTTTCTTTGTCGCCATGTCACGTGACCATCGATTGTTGAATTGAAATCTGAACTTCAGAGCAAGAAAGTAATCCTCCTTGCCTCGTCAACTACTTTGTCCCTGGAGAGAGAGAGAGAGAGAGAGAGAGAGAGAGAGAGAGAGAAGGGTATGTGTGTGTTTTGTGGAAGAGTAACTTTTTTTTTTTTTAAATTGCCAAGGTCTCGCCTGACAGTTTTTATTCGTTTGCCGTGCTTTTTCATGCGCTATGTTTTTTTTCCTCGCATGATAGTTTTTTGCCTCCCTATTTCAGAGAAAATTCAGCCAAGTCCCTCGCTGAATTTCTTCGAAGTTTTTGCAGTATCATCGTCGTGCTCTCTGCTCGACGGGCGGCAATCACGCGCGTTCCTTCGTGTTATGTTCCGAAGAATTTAAAATGTCCCGGAGTCTTCGAGGGAAAAACTTTATATCGTTGGAGTCTCTCTCTCTCTCTCTCTCTCTCCTCTCTCTCTCTCTCTCTCTCTCTGCGCCTGTGACCTTTGCTCTTGTGCAACCATCTTGAGATAAACCAATTAATCATCAATCAACCAATCTCTCCCCCTTTTTACGGACCACCTTAATCTGACATAAACAAACTCTCTCTCTCTCTCTCTCATTAAGACTTGTGCTGGCGTCATCCCGGAGACACAGGTCCTCATTTCGTCGCCGCCCACCACCGACAGCGCCAACAGCAGAAGCAGGGGCGGCATCACCATCGACAAGGGACGTGTCAAGGGGGAAAAGGCCTCCCACGCAAGTCTTGGGTTACACTTTTCCACGGTTCTCTCTCTCTCTCTCTCTCTCTCTCTCTCTCTCTCTCTCTCTCTCTCTTTCATATGTTTGTGTGTCTTTTTTTTGTTTTTTAGAATAATTTATTCTGCCGTTTTGTCTAGATTTTTTCTCCATTCTAATAGTTTATTTATCAGTATAAATATCATTGTATCCTAAATTCTACTTTTTTATTTTTTTCACTATAAATATTATTTTATTTTTTTCAGAATAAGTATCTTAGCAGCCTTTTTTATATTATTTTGTAAGTATAAATATGGTTTTTGTATTCGGCTATTTATTTTTTCAGTATAAGTAGCTCTGCATTTTTTCATCATATACGTCTTCTTTATTCTGTCTGTATAAATATCATTGCATCTCCCAATTTGCTGCCTTTATCTCTTTTTTCTTTTACATCCCTCTTACTCATTCTCTCTTTGGCACTAAGTTCCTCCGAAATCTTACTTTACTCCTCTGTTCTCTCAATATATCCCAATTTCTCGGCTGGCTCCCAACTCAGGAAGGAGAGAGAGAGAGAGAGAGAGAGAGAGAGAGAGAGAGAGAGAGAGAGAGAGAGAGAGAGACTTCTCGTCGTAAATACCCTACATTGGCCTTCAATAATTCAATTAATTCCTCTTTCGACGTAATTCTCCTTCCGTGCTTCCGATTTTTCATTCCCTCCTTCTCTTACATTCGGAGAATTTATATAGGGCTCAGGGAAGAGAACTGGAGGGAGAGACCGTTCGGGGGGTGAAGGGGGGGAAGGATCTCCCTTATAAGTTTTGCGTCTTATTTATTATTATTATTATTATTATTAAACAATATAAAGCTTTATATATATATATATATATATATATAATATATATACATATACATATACATACATACATACATACATACATTAGTTCAATTTCCTTTGAAATAATTTTTGAGGAATTTTGCTACTTTTGATTACTTTTATAAATTATTATTATTATTATTATTATTATTATTATTATTTTATTATTATTATTATTATTATTATTATTATTATTATTATTATTATCCACCTTCTCTCTCCTGTTGTCTCAGAGGATTTTACTGCTGGCGTTTCTGCTCTTCTCCTTTATTCGCCTTCCTTTCCTTCGGAGCTCCTTTTGATTGCCTTTCCCGTAAGTCTCCGCAATTGTGACCTGACATGACCTTCCTTTGACCTCGTCTCTCTTTTCGCAAATTCATTATCGCTCTTTCGCCCAACTTCTGCTGATTTTCTTTTTCCGTTATAACCAGACACTTTTTTACCTCTCTCTCTAAAAAAAGAAAGTTGAATTCACTGTCGCTGTCTGAAATAATCTGGTTGTGCACCATAAGACTAAAAGTGTTGTCACTAAATTACATTCTTCTGTCTTTTGTCTGCTTGTCTGTCTCTTTGTCTCGTCCGTCTACCTTTGTCTGTTTGTGTTGCCTATCTGTCTATTTCCTTTTGTTCTGTTTGATTCTTTTTGTCTGCCTTCTGTCTTTATACTGCAGTCTCTTTGTCCGTCGCTTTTTCCATGTCTATCTCTATATTTCCCTCTCTCTCTCTCTCTCTCTCTCTCTCTCTCTCTCTCTCTCTCTCTCTCTCTCTCTCTCCTACCCCCTCCCCTCAATAACATCCTTCCATGTAGTTCCTAATCCACTTCCATTTATTTATTTAATCCCTCTGGCACACGTTCCCCCATTAATTGGCTTAACTCTGCCGTGTGCTAAGTCTGTTTGTCTTTTTAAGACATTACGTCTCTCTCTCTCTCTCTCTCTCTCTTATTTTTTATTTTTTTTACGCTTCTCTCTCTTTTTCTCTTTACATTTCTCTCAGCCATTCAACTATCATCTCTTTCGAACCCATGCGACGCAGTTATCGTTTTATTTTTGCCGTAACCTTATTTCCATTCGCCATTGGTAATTTTATCCACGGTAGACCTGTTCTTTATTATTATTATTATTATTATTATTATTACTATTATTAATTGTTGTTGTTGTGAATGAAGCAGATTCCTCCGTTTCTTTGTGAATTGTATGGCAGTGGCACCATTCCAATAATCTAACAAATTTTTGCTTTCATTTGTCTCGTATTTTTTCCTCGTTATAGTCTATTCATCCACTTCTCTTCCATCATCTCGTTGCTAATTTTTCTATTGCTAACTGTCATATTTCTCTCTCTAACTTTTCATCTATAATTTTTTTTTCGGACAGGATTTTTTCTATAGTGTAGTGAGTTACTACAATACATTTTTTATCGGATTCCTATGATCTCTAAATATAGCTTCTTTTTCACAGCTCACTTTTTATGGAAATGTAATGAATTCTTTATTACGCTTTTGTACAAAACTACTAATTTTTATGTTCATATATCCATATATATAATATAAATATACACGTATATAATATATATATATATATATATAATATATATATATATATATATATATATATATATATAGTGCATGTACATTTGTGTACGTTTTGGAGAGAGCGAGAGCAGTAAATACATCATATCTTGACCATGGATCCATTTTCGAAATTGGGTTGACCTTGCCGTAGGCTTTCTTGAGAGGAATGTGGGTGATTTTTTTTCCCCCCTTAGAAAGTTCAGTCTAATCTTTCTTCTGTTGGTGGCATCTGATGCCACATTGTAGTACTTAAGAAATCTGGACTTCATTCAGGTTCTCCAAAAATGGATGTTGTATTTCTATATTGCGATATTCCAAAGTGTCCAGTTCATCGTATCCGGATGGGTGTGAACTTAATTTTAGCTTGCGCATTTTTGTGACCGCTGTGAATGAGCTTCGAAGAATTGAAAAATGAACTGTTACCACTGGCATGGCAGCGGTTCAGTAGGAGGTCTTGAGAGAAAGTTGAAATTTTGGTTTCTTTGCTGTGGTGATGAATGGGAACGTTGGGTGCGAATTCCAAGTTTTCTCTGGGTAGTACGGCACCGTATGAGAGCGAGTAAGAATGAACCGAAGCCTGACTTCAACTTGTAATTACTTTTTTTTTTTGCTAATTAAGTGTCTTGTGTGTCGCTTGTAAGTTCGAAATTTCTTCAAGTTAAATAAATGCTGTTCTGGAATTTTATTTTCCATGTTAATTTTGCCTACTTTATTACTTGGTCAAATGTTACCTACATATTTCCTCATCCTGGGGTGCGAGTAATATTTGATCGTGAGATGTTCACAAAGGTAATTTTCCTGTAAGTGTGTGTGTGTGTGTATATATATATATATATATATATATACTATATATATATATATATATATATATATTATATAATGGGGGTATAGTGCTTTTTCCGTTTCAAAACAATTCCTAAAATATCTGAACATCATCTCGTAGGCAACCGCGATTATTATCTTACGAATGCTAGAAAGGCGTTTTGTACTTCTTTCATTACGAGGATTAACACATTTGTAAATTACTTATTCCTTAGCACAGTATACAATATCTTGTTATACGTATTATTCACTGTATTCCAGGGCGTTTAGTACATATTTTTCCCCGTGAATGTAAGGTTTCTCATGTATGTAAATGTACGTCAGTATATATATAGGAGTGCCCGATAAGTGTGGCACAAATGTCGGGGTCGAAGTACCAACTCTGTTATGGTTTGTTACTTGTGCCAAACAAGTATACTACCTTTTATGTCAAGTATCATTTTTTCATTGGTTTTCTGTTCAGTATTTACCTTTTTTGGCCCCTTTGTTAAGCACCCACGAATCACAGTGTCAACAAATCATTTCCCGTCATCCTCATTCTTTGGACCGATGATCATTTTTCCATAACAGTGATTGATTTGGGGATCTTGAAAGGTTTCCCAGTACTGACATTCCAAATCACTAAATTATGGGCCGTCCAGGGGCTCCATTATTTTAGACTTCATTGCGGAATATCTAGTAATGTTTTAATCAACACCCTCAAATGTTGGGTACTGAAATTCAAATTACTGACAGACATGCATACTCACACACACCCACAGACGCATATTGGAATGTGTGTATGTGTGTGTGTGTTTTTTTTTCGTTAGTGAACTTCTTTGTGCTTTTATCAATCCCGGTGACGATGAAGTAAGAAATACTTTAAAATTTCCGAAAATTTCTTCTGCTTTTATCGGAATCTCAATTTTTCGACTCTTGCATTTCTCGTCTCCCGTTTATTTTTTTTTCTTTGAATCTCTCTCTCTTCTCTCTCTCTCTCTCTCTCTCTCTCTCTCTCTCTCTCTCTCTCTCTCTCTCTGTCTTCTCCCCCTTTTGCTTTTGGACCAAATCACGTGTGGCGAGATAGACCGTAATCAGCCTTAGATACGCTTTAATCCTCTTCTCTTCCCTACCTTCCCCCTCCCTTCCCCTGCCCTGTAATCACACTCCTTTCTCTACCCCCGTGCCAACCCTCCACCCCCTCCCCACCCCCACCCCCCCACCCCCCGTTCCTCCTACCCACCCCAAATCACAGTGTCTAACTCCCCCAGCTATCCTTATATCCATCCTCGCAACAACTATTCACATCCTTACCTTCCTTGCCTCTACCAAGGTCCCTCTCCCCATCTCCCTCCCCCCCCCTCCCCCCCCCCATGATCCCCTGACCCCACCCCTCCTCTCCGTCCCATTGCTTGGCCGACGGCAAGGGCGAAATTGGCTCGCGACGCGGATTCTAGTTCGTAAATCCGAGCGAAAAGGTAGTCATTTTTGTCATATTTCTCCCCTGATTACCGTCATTTGCCGATGCATCCGTAATTAGTCTTCTATTTTTTTTTCTTCATTTTTTTTACCACGATCCATCGCAAGGGGGGTTGGGATTAGTTTTTTTTTTTCTTCCTTTTTTTTTCTTCTCTCCTTTTTTCGCCCGTGGGTCCCGCAGACCGCCCTTGAAACTGTTAAAGATATAAATCATCATTTAATTATAGCACTAGGCGTGTTTGAGATAATGAAAGCACAGGTGCCATAATAAATGTATGATGCAAGCGTGTGTGTGTGTGTGTGTGTGTGTGTGTGAGTGCGTGTATGCGCGTGATGCGAGCATGTACGTGCGCATGCGTGTCTGCAAGTGTAATTGCTATATGGTCTGGTGGTAAATACTTGAGTATAATATTGATAACTATCGCATGCCTAGACGGACACTGGAATGGATAATTTATGCTTGCAGACTGATAGATACGCTGATCAAAAGTTCTGTGATACGAGAGAAGGAGAGAGAGAGAGAGAGGAAATCAGTTGTTGATCTGACCAGAAAGATGAAGAACTAATTGGAGAACAAAAAGTAGACTATGATATTGAGAACATGTCTAGGAAGTTTGCATGTCTATGGCTTTTCCTATGTTATGACATCATATTTTGAGAATATTATTGGATTTGAACTTAGTGAATTAAAGAGTTGAACTTAGTGAATTAAAGAGTTCCTTCAAATAATTCTTCCTTGGCTTGCTTCATACCGGGGACTGTCTCCATCCATCCGTTCTGTTGCTACGTTGATTGATTTAATTCGTTTTTTATTGTTGCTGATATTGCTAAAGGATGAGCTATTCGGTCAGAAAAAATAAAAAATATAACACTAGGATATATATATATATATATACTATATATTTTAATTTAATATTATAATATTATATATAATAATCTATATATAATATATATATATATAATAATGTTTCTGAGATGAAATTGCAGCCTCATACCTTTCTTTACCCCTGGCTGCTATGAATGTCCACTCAATTCCTAATTCACGAAGCTTATAACAGCAGACGTACAACGGATTTCTTAGGAAACAGGCCCATAAGTATTTTTTCCCCGTGGGATCGATTTCAGGTAAAGTCAGATAGGTAGTAACTGTTGAGCTCCTTGGATCGCACTCATGGACACGGGTGCTTACAGCTACGTAATTTTAAGGTATAAATGAGAACGAGGCATAGGACAGAAATCGGTGGAGACGACTCATTCGCAATGGCGACCCCATATAAAAATGGGTTTAAGCTAGGAAGAAGAAGATGTATATATGTGTTTCAGTTTATAGCCTTAGTGTAAACTGCAGAACTTAAATTTGAACGAAGGCAGATGCTGACATGTAGGCTCGCATTCCGGCTACGTGACAGCACATGATCAGTTAATAGTTTGGATGACCTTAATAAATATCTCGAAAAACATCTCTAATCCCCAACAATAGCCCGCCTTGTATTCCTCTGCAAGCCTTCAGCAACCTTCGAAAAAAAAATCAGAACAAATCTCATAGAAAGCAGAACCATTAAATTCAGAAGGTAGATGCTGAAAGCAGCAAAGAATGGAGGAGGGAGTCTTGTCGGCCTGAAAAATAGAACCTTGTCATCGCGGCCTATGCACTCTTTGCCTCTTTATCGAGTGGTGGCGAATTCGAGTACACGGCCTATTATTTTCTTCGACATTTATGACGTTCATGAGCACATTCCAGACTGAACCCTGAAAAGAGAGAGAGAGAGAAGAGAGGAGATGAGAAGAGAGGAGAGGAATAAGGAGAGCCTCCAAAAAGGTGGCGTGGTCAAAAACTAAATACAGCAAACTGGCTATAGAAATGAGAGAGAGAGAGAGAGAGAGAGAGAGAGACTATGGCCAAAGCGTGAGTTGGAGAATGGGATGATTAGGAAATGGGTGTCAGGTTGGTGTAGGGGGAGGAATGGGTAGGGGGAGGGGGGCAGGTAGTAAAGGACGGTGGTTAAGAGGCGGTTGAGAGCATCCACCATAACGTTTCTGCAGACGCCTCAATTACACCGCGTACAAATTATAAATTACCATATTCATTCGGGTAATTATTAGGCGAGGTGATTTGGACCCCTCGCCTCCAGGTGAGCTCTCGTGTACTCTTATCAAATGTAGGGTACAAATGTACACTCACGTAAAATGTTTGTCTTGTCGGCTGCGGAAAGGATGGGGAAGGCTTTAAGGGGGGGGGGGTTGGGTGGGAGTGAAATGAGCTGGGGAAGAAGAGTTTGTTTAGAGAACGATCCTTTGTTTACTTGTAAAAATGCTGTGTTTGCTTATTTTTGTTTTCTTAGTGATTGTCTGTGGCACAGTAAATAATACGTCAAGAATATATATATATATATATATATATATATATATTTATATATATATATATATATATATATATATATGTGTGTGTGTGTGTGTGTGTATATATATATGTGTGTGTGTGTGTGTATATATATATAAATGGGTGAGTATAAATATTTATAAAGACATTAAAATGTAAAACCTTTTAAAAAACAGGGAAATCGGATTTTGTTTTTTTGAAAGAACTTTAATCTGACACCGTTTTTAATTAGTTTATAGCTTGGTGCTTGCCCTTTTATCCTTTCCGTAAATGGAAGCGGACATTTAATAAGGACAATAAACCGAAGTCCCTACATGAAGGCATAGCGTTTCATCATAACGCTCTCTCTCTCTCTCTCTCTCCTCTCTCTCTCTCTCTCTCTCTCTCTCTCTCTCTCTCTCTCTCTCATGTGACACTGGTCGGAATACTGCCTAGAGATGAAACACAGCACGTACAATATATTCCTTAGCTAGCTACTGATTTAATTTCTCAAATATTATAGTTATTAAGACGTGGGCGACCATTGGTGATCCTGCACTACACCTCCCAAGAATCCAGAGAAACTGGTTGCCTGCCGTTCCTCGAAGTTATTGGAAAGTACCTCGGCGGGTAGGAAGGAGTGCGTTCTATGCTGAATTCTGCGAGATACGTAGAAGACAATTTCCAGCCGAAAGCTTTTACTACGTGGTCGGGCATTGAATTTTACTCTTCGTCGTACTTTTTGTTTGCTGCAATCTAATTAACTTTTGTAATAACAAAAGCCCCGAACGAAAAGGGATAGTAGGAAAAAGAGATCTATGGAATTTTTACACTTCTGGCTAATGAGAGTAGAATTAGATTAAGTGGCACATTTTCAAGCCTCAGTAAAAATCGCATACGATAGATTATTGCAGGAGTAAAATAATTTCGAGCATGATAAAACAGTGCTTTGATTTCCGGGTGTTTCATCGGAAAAAACGGAATTTAATATCTGACGTATCTCCATAATTGGAGAGAGAGAGAGAGAGAGAGAGAGAGAGAGAGAGAGATGGTGAAGTTGAGTGGGGGAAGGAGAGATGGTCCAGGGTATGCGAAGGGAGTCTCTCTTCTGACGAGTCATTCAACCCTGTCCAGCCAGCAAGCAACGGTACAGGTTAGGCGGTGTGCCTGTCACGCCTGCAAGCGCACACACATACACGCACACACACAAACACACACATGCACATATACACACTCAAACACACACGCTGCTGCTGCTGCCGCCATTGCTTGCGCACACGTACACACACTCACACAAGCCACCCGCTGACTGCCTTAAGACCTCTGCTTCAGCGAAAGGTATTTTTTTTTCTCCTCTTGCTCTCTGTTATGTACTAAATTGAGAAAGAGAGATGGAACCCTATCCTCAAAGGGGTGAAATAGACCCGTCTTTCCCCGTCTTCTCTCTCGAGCTTTTCCCATCAAAAGGTTCCATCTGGGATCACTTTACTCCATTCATTGCTGAATTACAAATATATAATGGCTGTGTAATTAATACGTAATGTACAAAAGACAGAGAGAGAGAGAGAGAGAGAAGATAGAGAGAGAGAGAGAGAGAGAAGGGGGGGGGGGGGGATAGAAACCCAAGTACGAGGCTTTGAATAGACATCATGAAAAGTTTTCGGACATATCGTCCCTCCTATTGCTATGACTTCCGAGTAGAAGAGATAATTTCGATACTGTTCGAGAATTATAATCAAATCCTCGCACTTGTGGTTTATGAAAAGAAGGAGTCTTTACTCAGCGCCCCTATACTTTCTGAAATGTTGTGGACTTCGGGGCCGTAAGAAGGTCCCCCCCCCCCCCCCCCCCCCACCCCCCCCCCCCCCCCCCCCCCCCCCCCCCCCCCCCCCCCCCCCCCCCCCCTCCCCCCCCCCCCCCCCCCCCACTACCGCCCCTCTTCCTAAAACCATTATTTTCTTCATATGCCCATTAGGACTTGAATGTTGTCACCACAGGAAGTTTCTTCTTTGCTATTTCTTAATTAGGTCAAGATTATATCAGGCAAGTTATTTTGAAAGCATGTTATATTTTACATATTTTAGTAAATAAGAATAGTAAATTGTTTTTCTATCTTCTTTACTTCCAGTATCATCCTTTTTAAAAGTAAGTGAGCATTTTTCTGTATAATAATACATTCAACATTTTTAACCTTAATTTTTTGTTTGTTTGCTGTTTCACTTTAAACCGACCGGATTACTTTAATTTCCCTGCATTAGGGGAGTCAGTGAACTCCTTAAATGATCCCGTTGGTGACTACTTGAGCGTGGACGATAGATTAGATTGATTGACAGAGCTGGGTCTCTGTGATCGTGCCCCGTCTAAACCCTGGAAAGCCCAGGCAGAGGTTCGTACACCGTGAAGTTTAGTGAGAAAATAAACGCCCACAGTATTTTCTCGTTGGGTGAATTCTGAGGACGCATTTACACTCGAAATCTATTTTGTGAAATGGTACATCTATGGATGTATTTATGGCTTTTGTGGCAATCTTATAGAGTCAGTCCGGACATGGCTACATAAGATGAAAACCAGAAAGTTTAATAATTGGCGGTGTTAGTCTCTTGGGAGTTAATTTGCATTTTTGTATTTGCCCAGGATAAGTGAGCACATATTTATGTTTCACTGAATTGAAGGATTTCACTCAAATATTATTGGGATGTTTTCAGTGGCGTGACGCTGCGGAAGGACACACACACACACACACACACACACACAGAATATTCCAGTCAAGAATTTCTTCGCGAAATCTGCTTGACCTTTGGTGAACCATTCCATACCGTGTCACACTTTTCTTCCAGGCTACAAGCGCCGTTTATCTCCCTTGCTTTAAGAACTAGTGGATCTTCAGATGATTTAAGCTGAGATTTAAAAAAAAAAATCCGATTACGTCGTGCGCGCCTAGGAATGTTTCTTCCAATTGATTGATACCTTAGGTCGTGTGAAATGTTAGAAAAAAAAAAAAATTCTTCTTGCTCCATAGAGTATGTTTTCACCATAATATACAGAGAGAGAGAGAGAGAGAGAGAGAGAGAGAGAGAGAGAGAGAGAGAGAGATTAATTGCTAAGTGTGATTTCATTACCTCTTCGCCTTTCATCTTCCCTGTTAAGGTGTAGCCTTCATCTTCATAAAAGGTCCCATCCCCCAAATACCCGCTAAAATATGGAGCAAAAAATTAAGGTCTAGTTACACATGTAGAGCCACTCCGTCGATAACATCTGACGTTTTTCCCATTTCAATCATTGCCTTGCCCAGAGGGTATGCTCAATTGTTTTAGAATCTTCCTTTGGTGTTTTTTTTTTTTTCTGTAATGCAGATTGAATTTATGTTGTGGGGCAAATATAATGTATGTGCTTTTGTGTTGCATGTAAATAAGGGAATGATTGAAGTAAGTGTGTGCAAATGATACTGTTAAAAAAACTTCTTGCAAATTAAAACAAAAGACCTATAAAGAGAGAGAGAGAGAGAGAGAGAGAGAGAGAGAGAGAGAGAGAGAGAAGACAAATCAGATACGGCTGCCGTAAATCAAATCGTGATCTTTTGTGATGTAAAACTGGGGTTTTAGCCAGGTAATTCCAAAGGCGTATTATCGGGCTGGTAAATCGACATACAGAAGAAACACATCCGACCCTGTATGAATGGGTAGGGAGGCGAGGAGGCGGGAGGCCCTACCTACCTACCTACCTACCGGTAAGTGATTACAGGTCTCAGCACCCAGTACTACTAATTTTACCCGCAACAATATTCATCCCGACCAGTTCATTCACTCTCGCTCGCCTTGTTTGTTTGGGTTTTTATTCATTCATTCATATGTTTCCGACGGGAAGGCGGAGATGGGGGCGGGGTTTTCATATTTCTTCATTTAAAGACTCTCTCTCTCTCTCTCTCTCTCTCTCTCTCTCTCTCTCTCTCTCTCTCTCTCTCGTTATATTCATTTTATTTGCCCATGTGACACAAATAAGAAATCAACCTTATGAAAATTCAGCCTTTCCTTTTGGATTATGATATTTATAAACCTTTTGGGTTATGATATTTATGAAGATTGGAATGTATAGTTTGCTTGTTGTGCCATTTTATTTTTGATTGATCTGGTATAGTTCCCATTTAAATTAAATAATTTGATAAGCTCAAAATGAAGTATTTTCATCCACTTTCATTACTCATAAGTCATATTGTAATTGTGTGATTGGTTGGGTAATGCTCGTTATCACT
>NC_061106.1:37357593-37402593 GCF_015104395.2 Macrobrachium nipponense
CCTCCCTATCCTAGTGACCCCACGCCCAGTGCCCCTGACCGGACACCCCCACCCCTCGGAGCACGGTTTTAATCCCCCTGAGCAGTGACCCAGGGTACGTTCCATGTGGCTGGGTTTTGCACCATATGTGCGGCAAGCAAAGTCGCCATGGAACCTCACAAACCTTCCAAGCTCGAAAGCACAATAACCTCTTCCAACTTCTACCGACTCCTCCTCCTCCTCCTCCTCTTCCTCATCTTCATCCTCCTACTCTTCCTTTTCCTCCTCCTCCTCCTCGTCGAGAATTTCGACTAGTTCTTCGTAAGGTGGCGTCCTTAAGAAGTCCAGTGTTTCTTTTCGATACGGTTACTTCTCGATACAAAGCTATGGAAAGATCTGCTTATATATATGATATATATATATATATAATATATATATATATATATATATATATATATATATATATATGTATATATATATATATATATATATATATATATATATATATATATATATATATATTAAATATGGTTAAGCGTTCATTGCCTCGAAATTCAGACTATAGAATGCGTGGAAAGAATGATATACCTTAGGAATAATCAGTTCTGTTCAAGTTTGAATATGATTAAAAGTGAAGAAAGGGGTTATTGCTAATATCCCATGTGACCTCTGAAAGTTTCACCTTTATACTCACATGTTAGTTAGTTCATTAGGTTTAAGTATTCATCTCGCAGAATTATTTATAGTAGCAATTTTCAGAATTCGCCAACTAATCTGTCTTCGTCTGTCAGCAGCGACATCAACAATTGGTTATTAAGAATGCGAGTATGAATATTGATATCAGTATTAGCAGTACGAAAACCAGACCATTAAACCACTCGCGAAGAATAAGAAAAGAGAAAGAGAAAGTGCTCTTGTTGCTAGATTTCTGCTCTTGGTTCAAGTTGAAGCGCTCCATTAAATTTTATTATGGCATTTATTAAAGACTGGATGCTGCATCTCCAGAGCATCTTCTCTTACGCAAAAAACGCTAGAAAAACTTCAGTTCTGAGTTACCTGACGACGGAATAATTGGAACGAGAAGGGAGGGTGGGTAGACGGGCAAAATCTTAGAGGGGGCTCAAGGAGCAAGAGTATAAAAGGGTTTGCTTGATGGAGGAGCTGGACAGCATAATTACAGCCTGACCCTTCTCTTCGGTTTTTTTTTTTTTTTTTTTTTACTGTTGTTGAGAAGCCGTTGGTTAACAAGATTGAGATTGTTTTGTTATTAAGGATGACGCGAACGTAATTTTTTTCTTGCATTCCATCACTGTTCCCAGTCTGGTTTATGTTAGTCTTCAGTTTGTTGATATTTATTGTCGTATGGTTGTCCTTTTATATCCTTCCTTTGAGATGTTTAGCATTTAAAAAAAAAATTGGTGACATTTATGTGGTTATGTGCGCTTTAACTATCTCTGTTTAATTCGAAGACGATTTTTACTATTATTATATCAATATTAAATACCATATTACCCGATATATAATTTTTTTTTTCATAAAACGATGCCATAAAGCGACCTCATTTTGAAGGAAAGGAGTCGGTCAATAACTTCCTCCAAATATCATTTAATTCCTTCATTAAATCCGTAAGTCACTTCCGACTAAAGAAATGTGTAAACTCCGCGATTCATCCGTAGAGTTTTATTTATTCCTCCGGCATTCTTTATATCCCTGTATATTACTGGCATTATTTATCAAAATTACTTGACTCCACCAAGTAATTTTTTTCTTGTTTTATAAAGTTTACAATGGTTGTAAAATGTCTATGTATCTATCTATCTATCCATCTGTCTATCTTCGTATATATAATATATATATATATATATATTATATATTAAATATATATATTATATAATGTAATGTATTATTGTTTATAATAAATACATAATACATATACCATATTATATAATATACATATATATATATATATATATATATATACCTATACATACATACATACATACATACACACATCATACTAGGAATGCAAATCAATTGGCTTATATTCAGAACCTACTGCAGCAGCAGCTCGTTTCTTTTGTACGATTTTATCAAAGGTTATCTCAGCGTCTTTTTTTTATTTTTCATTTTTTTTTTAACCTGCCCTTTTGTTAACATGTAAATGTCGCATTTTTGGACACTTGTTTACACGGAGGACACCACTTTGGCCCTACGTGCGCGGCATCCCTTTTACGAGTCGCTGTGGCTGCATTCGGCGACTGTTTTCTGTTCGGAGTGTAAGGGCCAGGAAGGCCGGGGTTGGGGGGAGCGCTGGGGGGGGGGGGGGGGGGAGAATTGGGAAAGATGGGAAGGAAGAGAAGGGGGCGAGGTATGCAGGTGGGCTCTATCTAAAGAGTTTCTGTTGGTAGGCGAGGGCGAAATTAAATTAAATTCTCCGTATATCCTAAGACTCCTTGTAATGAATGGAATAAGAATACAGTAGAATGATAAAGGTGCTTTGCTATGAGGCATAAGGAAATAAAGGAATAAAAGATGGACCCACCTAGAATTTTGCTTCAGAATTGAGCTCGTGCTTACTCGTACGCATTATATATATATATATATAGATATATATATATATATATATATATATATAGTATTGTGCATATGCTCTTATGTATATGTATGAATGGCGGCCATATACGAGTAAAGTGAGTACCAATCAGTGGTTGTGTTTTGTGTATGAAGAATTAAATGCTTTCAAGGATCTGAATCATGTCTTTAGACGTGCCCATACATACACAAACACACACAAACGATTTATGTAGATATATATATATATATATATATATTTATATATAATATATATATACATTTATTTATGTATATGCATGTATGTATGTATATAGAATATATGTATAAGATTAGAGTAAAAGGGAATGGTAAAGTTAAAAATCCACCAGAGAGAGAGAGAGAGAGAGAGAGAGAGAGAGAGGTGGAGATTTAGAAGACAGCTATAAAGGGTGAGGGAGAGGGAATGGGGAGGGGGCCAGAAGGGAAACCTGAAGCAACCCCGGGAAGAACCCCCCAACCCCCTCATCCCCCACAGCAGACTTTTGTCAAGGTGCCAACTGTGTAGCATCGCCTACACCCCACACACCCACACCCACATCCATCCAGTCTCAGCCACATTTAGAAACAATTTTTTGTAAGTGTTCTTCAATGTTATTAATTGGTAAAAACATTTGATACGTTCCTAATAGCGGCATTGACATTGTTCCGTAACCATGCATATTCATACATGACTGCATATGCAAAAAAAGACAAGCAGTCGTTGGTATAAATGGATCTTCTCTCTCTCTCTCTCTCTCTCTCTCTCTCTCAATACATGGTTGTTTATAAAAGGGAACAGTCATTGGTATACATAGTTTCTCTCTCTCTCTCCCTTCTCTCTCTATCTCTCTCTCTCACACACACACAGGAAAACCAAAACGGGTAAAACCCACATATCTGTGGGGCGCTAACGCACAGGAAGTGACAGTAGATTCCCGAATGGTAATAATACTGATTTATTATGATCATCATTGTAGAAGCAGTGATAGTTATAGCATGAACTGTTGTAATGGTTCGACGTAGAGGTTCTGGCAGCTGTTTTTTTTTTTCTTTGTAATGTTTTTCACCGTCATGTGTCGTCGTTCTTAGACATACACACACAAGCAGTGACCAAGGATGAAATGGATAGGTGAAAGTGAGGCTGTTGCAATGGTTTGGTAGGTAGGTTAAGAGAAGCGCATGGCACGGAACGAAGGCACAATGATGGTATCTTCAGGATTTTTATTGGTGACGTGTAACACAGAGTCCTCCCTTCATGCTTAAAATAAATCGACCCCCTCCCCCTCCCCCTCCCCCTCCCCTCCATCCTGACTCTCTTTGCTATAATCTTTTTTGACCATCTTGCTTGCATTCCCAAGGCTCTTTCGCTTGCCGTTCGCTATCTCGCTCTCCAATCTCGTTCCACCTTCCTCTCTCTCTCTCTCAATTAACAGCAGTTTTAGATTATTCATTTTTTTAGTTTTGAAAAAATTCCTGTATATGCCGCGTCACGTTAAAATTTGCAGAGTGAAAGTGCACAACGGTAAACTTTAATTTATGTATTTAATTTTTTATTATGGAAGTTCATCTGATTCCGACGTTTAATAGTAAAAAGTGGTAAAATTCACGTCTACGTAGATGCAGGTTTCTTGGTCATGGATATAACGACAGTTTCTTTTACCCACACACACACACACAGATTATATATATATAATATATATATATATATAGATAATATATATATATTATATATATATATATACATGTGTGTGTGTGTGTGCCTGTGACCCTCTTTGGAGATTTGTTCGCTTCATCAAAGATATAGACAGAATTCTCTAATCATTATTTTTTTATATTTGATAAATATCCTTGCACGAATTGTCACCTTCAAGTATCGATTTTTTCAGCTCTCTCTCTCTCTCTCTCTATCTCTCTCTATCTTCTCTCTCTCTCTCTCTCTCTCTCTCTCCCTGTGTCTCATAGGGGGTAGCATAGACGTCTGTAGCAAGACACGGCCACCACCCATTCTTTACCCATCACCCATGACCCCCCTTCTATTCTCTCCTCTTCTTCCTCTCCTTCGTTTTAGTCTTCTCCTCCTCCTCCTCCTCCTCCTCCTCCTCCTCCCCTCCACGTCCCCACCACACGTTCTCGAAGGTAACAAATTGCCTCACAATAGAGCATGACTATGATGTTACCTCCTCCTATCGCCCTCCCTCATGGGTCCTGGTTTTCCCCCCCCCCCGCCCTCCGTTCCCCCTCCCTCTCCCTCCCACTCCCTCGAACTTGGTGTACCCAATCTAATGGATGAACAATCTTGCCTGCCCCTCATTCCCAAGTATCAGCCTCCCCTAAATTCACCCCCAGTCACCCCTTTTTTTTATAAGATTATATATAATATAATAGTATCTATTAATATACTTAATATAAATTATATTAATATATAAGGATGAATGTTATAATTCCCATAATATACATATATATGTGTGTACATGAATTATGTCCTTTAATCAATATCTTCTTTTTGAATCTCTCTCTCCCGTTTCAAAATATTCTCGTAGTAACGCCCATATATTAACCCCCCCCCCCCCCCCGCCATTTTTAATGTTTAAATGCATGCACAATTGCGTACGTGTATGGTAAATATTGTGAGTAGTTGACATAGCATTCTTCTTCTTTCCAGCTTCCGCTTACTCTTACCGATACCCCCAGGGATTATTGAAAGCTGTGCTTGCAGCATCGGTTTACACGTTCTGTGCGTTCGAGTGTTCACGTATAACTATTCCATCTCCTTTTATAGACAGCTTTTGATTTCGACATCTCTACTGTTCAACAAACCCCCCTCACCCCTGCATTCCCACTCTTCCTACGCATAGTTCAGATCCTCATTCTTTTGTCTCCCACAAACACTATTATCTCACGTCTCAACCTTCGCGTGTTGGAGAGACTTTTACTAAGCGCATTGTCGTCCTCCCACAAACTCATTGAGCCTATTTCTTCATACAAAACGCGGCTCAGTTTTGCCCGCCCTCACGATAACGACTCGGGAAAGCCGTCGGCATGAGGCCTGAACGAAAGCAAGCGCTAGATTTGCTGTGCGTCGGCTCTAAAGAGGTGTATCGACGACGGTGACTATCACGCGGCTTATCAGATAAAGAGAGAGAGAGAGAGAGAGAGAGAGAGAGAGAGAGAGAGAGAGAGAGAGAAATAACAGACTAACATCGACAGACGCAAAAGATGTAAAGTGGTTTCCGAAAGTTGCCATGCGTCGGTCCACTATCATTTGGAGGTGGTAGCGTAGCATGTATCGAGTGGTTAATCTCCCCCGCTATTTGTAGATGCATTTTTGTAATTGCATACTATAAATTTTACTTTCTAAGCTATCTCAGGACTGTGCATTGATTTATGTATTATTCTCGTAATAGCGTGAGAGAATCTTGTGTTCTTTATAGAAAAAAAAATTATGATGATATTTTTTTTTCGTTTTCTGATAAAGTCACGAATTCAGGAATGAATGACCTGCAGAGTTACAAGCATTATGCCCGATTTAGCTTTTTTTTTTTTTTGCTTCTTAGTAATAATGATAATAATATAGTAATAATAATGAAGAACATTAGTAAGTACTTGTAGAATCCTTTTGAGCGCAAACCGTCGCAAAAGGGGTAATAAAGATTACGTTGAGCAAATACATAAAAATTAATAGGTAGCGAAAAAGGTCATTACATTAATCGGTGTCAACTTTTTTTTTTTCCTCCTTTTTTGGGGGGTGGGGGGGGGGGGGGTAAAGGGGGGGGGGGGGCTAGCATTCCGAGATTTATTTGCGGCCAGCAGACACGTGCGAGTACATAGCCTCCTTCCAATTTCGTTGACGGGAGCAATATCGGCGACGAAGGCGGCGGGGTTAATAGTGCCGCGGATCTAAGTACCTAACTTTCCAGCGAGCGTCGCAAAAGTGTCTTTAGAAAATGTTGCCTAAAATGCTTTTCTTCCAAGAAAAGAACATCTCCGGATAAACGACAGTCATTCCCGAACGCAAAACTTTCACAAATCATTCTGCCATCTTGAGACCGAGTAGTCACACAATACACACACACACACACACACACACACACACACACACACACACACGACAGCACGTAGGCAATCATACGCCCTTTCCCTTTGGAAAAATCCGCTTCTTTCTCTCTCCCCCCACCTCCCCCTTCCCCTTTGGACGGCGGAGAGGAGGTGGGCAAATGGTGGTTATATTTTGGAAGAAGAAAACATTATAACAAAGTGTCATAATTCAGCACCATGGCAAAGAAAAAAAAAACATTTACGACAGTCTTGATTTACAGAAAGATATATCGTTATATAAGTTATTCATCCCACGGGACAGTGGTATGTGTACACTCAGAGCGAAAGGGCAATGCTAAATTTATACACACACACACACACACACACACACACATATATATATGATGTAATATATATATATATATATATATATATATATATATATATATATATATATATATATATCTAATTGTTTGTATACCAACAAATCTATTTACATTGCTTCTTTTATGTCATTAAAAGAATAAAATTGAGAAGTGCCATCAACGAATAATAATTCCCTCCGTTTTTCTTCATTTCGGAATTTTTCCAGACCTTCAGCCATTAGTACCTATATGTGGTTCGCAATGAAGACGCATGATGGCGTCGGAGCGTCCTATTTAAAGTGTTTCATCTCTAAATCGGTGCTATTTTCTTCCCCTTGGCATTGCCTACAGAATGCCCCCAAAAACGCCCCGGAGGAATGTGTCCGCGTCGCGGCCTTTAAACGTCTCTAAAATGCAAACTACGTTAGAGTTGATGGGGTCACTTCGTCAAAAAACGAAAATCTTGCTTTGTTCTCGTTAGGTGGAGACCTCCCTCAGGCGTTCCGGAGTCTGTTTCTACCCATTTTGATGTTTCAAGAAGTCCGGTCTACCTAATATTTATGTATTCTTCTGCGAGACTATTCTCGTTTATTTCATGCACGGGTCTCTTTTGGATTTCAAAGCACCCGATACAAAATCTTAAAAAAAGAATAATTATTCCCTTGCGTAGAACGAATTTCCCTTGAAATAACTTCCTGTCGTGACATTCAAAATTGCCGGTGTATCAAAATGAAGTACAGCAATCTGTTACTTAGGTGTGAAAGACTAGTGTGATTTATGTAGAGTGACAGTCATGTAAAATTATTTTAAAAACTGTTTCTGTGGCACTGATGACTAATTTTTATTATTATTATTATTATTATTATTATTATTATTATTATTATTATTATTATTATTATTATTATTATTATTCTCCTACTTTATTTGAATACATTAAATCAACATTTATTTTAGTGACACGATATAACAAGGGCAGTTAATTTGTCATAATTTCTAAAATTCCAAACCTTTTTCTGTGTTGAAAAGACTCCCCACTGAATATGAAACCAATTTTTTAGTGGACATTGACATTTAAATGTACTCTCCTATTAACGTACGCCTATACGGCAATAATTATAATGTATAATAAAGCACATACTGTTTTCATTTATATTACTCAGTAATCAGTATTCCGTTCGGTTCTGCTTATTTCATCGGCCTTGAAATATTTACTCTTATCAACATCGTTATTCTTGTGGTGTTCATGTATTTAATAGGAATGGGCATAAGTGACTGGTGAACAATGGGAAGACTCCCGTTCTGATTTTGACAGTTTGAAAATTTCAGTCGTTTTTTAAAGTTTTATTTTTCTAATGACTTGATTTCCTGCGAAGTTTAAACGGAAGTCTCTCTTTTCTACGTAACCAACGGACACACGCGGTGCCAACCTGACGTTCTTCAAACTTCACAATGACAGCAGCAACGCTTTGCGATGTTAATGAAATGTCATTCCGTAATTTAGCGGGCAATTACCGTATTAGTTAATGCACAAGTTAATTTAGCAGTCACTGACTGGTGAATAGATTCGTAATAGACTTTTTAAAAAGTTGAAGATGTTTAGTGAACGAACGCACTTGCGTGCGAGAATCTTAGCGAGCACACTCGCACGTCAACTTGCGTGAGTTAAATTAAACGCCGACACAAAACTGAAATTTTCTCCGAAAGTCTGTAGCGACATGAATGGCAACAGTGTTTATTCGCTATGATGTTATATGTTTTAACCCCCACACTCCCACCCCCGCCCTTATCCTAGAGGGAAGCCTTCACTCTCTACCCCTTTCACATCGCCCCCCCCTTACCACCCCCCCCCCCTCCCCCCTGGCCATGCTTAAAGGCAGTAGCGTCACCCGCAACACCTCTGAGGCGACAACAACACAACAATTAAAGCAACCGTCATTAAAACCTTGTAATTATGTGTCCCCATCCTAATGAATTATGTCAAAGCTTTTCTATTTTTTTTTTCCTTTTTTGTGAGTGTAATCCCATTTCTCGCATTACGTCGGATTTTGTGAATAAAATCGCATTAAAAATCGCTTCATTTCTGATACGCGTAAAACTTCTCGCGCTTTCTTTTTTTTATCTGAGTCCATCTTGTTTTTTTCTTGATGCTATCAGCAGTATTTATATTTAAATTAAATTTATAATTTTTTTCCACCGCTACCTTTACCTGTAACTCGTTTTATGTGTATTATTTATTATAAGTTATTTTGTATAGTTTTTAATTACCGTTTGAAGAGACTTAATCATTAAGTCGTGAGCAATTTACATGAGGCAAATTAGTGTGAGAGTTGTGTAATGAAATTTATATTTTATATATATATATATATATATATATATATATATATATATATATATATATTGCAAAGGTCAGTTTGGAACACTTATTACATAATTATATTTGCTGTATTTATTGTCTGCGGTCAACCCTCGTTAAAAACACATGAAGTTTATTAATATGGCAATGAATACAATTTACAAACTAATCTTAGTAACACTGATATCAGTTAAGAAAAAAAACGAATGATAATAGGTTTACCTTGATCGAAGCAACAAAAGGAAGATTGGACAGAGGAAAACGATCTTCGCGCTTCATCCCCTGGAAAGAAAAGGTTGTCTGTTACCTCGAACTAAGTCACTGCCGTCCTTATCACTATTTTTTTTTTAGTAGCATATCAGATATAACCTTGTATGCAAACAGGTTACAATCAGGTAATGTTTCGGAGTAATCACTCCTGTTAATTTGAAAATCATTCAGTCTTGTTACATAGATGCAGCTTAAATTCTAAAATAGTTTTCTTCTTCATCCTTTCATACTAGAAAAAATACTCTCTTTTTTTTCATTTGTAATTTTTTTTATATTTCACATGAATTTATATAAATCTGATTTTTTCTATTTTTTTCCTTTGTTGAAGTTTTTTTCCTTTTTTTTCTTGTTTTTTTGTTCCCAGTCATTATCGCTCTTTCTTCCTCTCATCCCTTTCTTCACACCGTATCCTGCCTCTTCCTCCTCCTCCTCCTCCTCCATCTCCTCCACTTCTTCCTTTCTCATCATCATCACCATCTCTCACCATTGCCTCTTACATGTCTTTATCCCCTTGAACATTATAATTATTAATATAATATTTTTTCCTTCATCCGGACGCAGACTGTTCCTTATGGGCGGCGTGTGTGTGATGCAGCCTTCGGATAATCGGCGCAGATGAAGACAAACGGTCCGGATAATGAGGCTAATTGGCCGGCTATCCGTCTCCACCGACCCGGTGGTGTTCCTCCCCCAGTAGGGTACAGTGCTCAACACCCCCCGCCCCTGGCCTCCCTCCCCATTTCACCCATTTCTCTCTCCAGTGCGGTTAATTCGGTTGTGATGTAGAGGGTATTTGGCATCTGTGTGGGTAGGAAGGGGGTTAGGGAGAAAGGAGTTTGCGCTCTCTCTCTCTCTCTCTCTCTCTCTCTCTCTGTGCTCTGCTCTCTCTCTTTCTGCTCTGCTCTAAAATTCGACATGACAAAGCAAACTTTGAGAAGCTCGACTGACAGAAAGCCAACTATACCCTAATAGACGAACAGACAGACTGTTGAATTAAGACAGACTGACAGGCAGATAACTGAATCAAAACAGGCTGACAGACAGAAACTACACCAAGACAGCCTGACATACAGACAGGCGGACTAACCAAACTAAGCGAGCGAGGGACGAACGGACATTAGAAGAAGCGAGAGAGAGCCGGGAGGCGCCTCGCTAGCAAACGTCGTATCTAATCCCTTAACTGGTTGTCTGCTGCTGGATTTTAAAGGAAAATGAGAATAATAAGAGATAATTAGCCATAATGACGCATTTCGCTACATGAGGGCTTAATTGCGCATTTAACCGGGACTTTAATTAGGTCTTTACCGGGAGCTGTGATTATGCATCTACTGGGAGTGGCTCCGGTATTGTGCCCGCCACGACAGTCTTGTTGCGCGCGCGCGCGCATGCACCGGGGAAGCAGCGCTCTGAAGCTCGCATATCGCCGAAATGTGACCGGTTGCTGAAGTTAGATGAAGGATGGGAAAGAAAGGGAAAGATCAAAGTTGGCGTTAATAAGTAAATACGCTGTGTTGGCATCATTTACTTGGAAATAATTTACTCGATAAATTAGGAAAATATGCAAATACATATTGCAGGCGTAATATTTAGGGATATCTGTATACGAATACGTTAAATATAATGTAACTTAATAACAAGCATTTATGCTTTTTTTAAAATCATATTTGTCCCTAAGTTTTATTTCAGCAAGTGTTCCAGCTATAGTATTATACAAATTAGTTCTTTCATCCTGTGATTCTGTTATAAATCAAATCTTTCAGTGGTAATTCTGCTTTAAGGTGAGGCAAGGCACTCATTTCAGCTCCTTGTTTAAAGTCCTGTGTCTGTCTCTTAGTCTTTTAATAATTCATGATTATGCATTAATTTTCCCTTCTCCAATCCCTTTCCACTCACCCCCTCCTACCCCACCTCCGTCCGTGCCTCCCCAACTATACCCATACACCCTGTCCGGTCACCCTCCCACCTTCCCATCCCGTTTCCCCCCCTCATTCTTATTCCAACCTGGACATTTCGATGAACATTTTTCCCCTTCTCTCGTTTCAGAGAGCGACCGGCAGCAGCATTTCATTGAAACATTTATACCGGTCATTTCATTCCCAATTTATCGAAACATTTTCCCCCACCAAAATATCCAACGTTCCAGAATTTATGCTAATCGCGGATTCGATTCAGCCATTTGGCATTTTTTCCTCCTCTTTTTTTTTCTTATTCGATTTAATTCCATATCGCTCTTTTTTTTTATTATTATTATTTTATTTTTATTTTTGATGCAGTAGGCTCCTAGTGGCTACAAATGTTACTCATTCTTCAAACCCCTAGTGCACTTCAGTTCTCTTCACATGTAATAAATTGAGTTTTCATTATTATTATTGTTATAACTTATTATTATATTAACAACCTTGCTACCGGTACTTCTTTTTTTAGACGGCTAAGCTACACACACATATGTATGTGCACGCATTCACATGCATAGACGCTAAATATGCAAATGTACTCTCCCACTTCTCATTCTTGACCTCTGACGGAAATATTTATCCGCTTGTTTATAATTCACTGTTACCATCTGGGGCTTACAAGTGTTTGGGAATTATTATGGAGAATGAGCATGTCTCTCCTCAGTATTTGAAATCTATGTATACATGTCACGGAGGAAGAATACCCGTTCGGTCGCGTGCACATGCGCATATGCATACTGGCATGCATGCATGCATGTGTGCGCAAGTAACCCGTAACATTTTAATGTCATTCCATCTGAATTAGAATTCTTTTGTATTTTTGCCACCGCGTGTTTTTGTTCGGGCATTTTACGGATCACTTCATGCCCACAGCGGCCGGCAAATGATATTAATTTCGTTTCATTCCAGTCTGTTATATGCTAGTTGTTTAAAACTAATGGCAACGAATTTTGCACTTGGAAAGTTTATTAGAAATTTTTGGCGGATGCTATTTTCCGAAAAGCAACACTTTTCTTTTATAGGGGGTTTTCCTCTCTCATTTTCAGTTTCTGTTCCGTGCGTTGTTTGATTGTTTGCGCCATAACCCGTGAGGCTGACACAGTGTTGACGTTCCCATGGTAATGTTTATTGATGGCAACGATGGCAACAGCACCGACGGAAAATGACAGCTGTATTAGTTCAAGTAATAATAATAATTATTATTATTATTATTATTATTATTATTGTTGTTGTTATTATTATTAAGCTTTATCAGTTGAAGTATTATTATTATTATTATTATTATTATTATTATTATTATTATTATTATTATTATTATTATATCATCGGAGGGCAAAATAAAAATGCGAAAGCTAAAGGGAGAAAATGAAAGGGGGAAAAAAATATTGCGTCGGTGGCAAGCGCTGGTCGTAAATGTAAATGGGATTAAGGCTGTAAGACAATAACATTGGTCAACGGCTAAGAAAAAAACGTGTTAGAGATTACGTTGGAATGCTCTAAAACGTCCACCTTCACAGAGAGAGAGAGAGAGAGAGAGAGAGAGAGAGAGAGAAGAGAGAGAGAGAGATGTAAACATAAACACACACACAAGCCACCTGTCGAGTAAATCTGCGCAGACTGCGCCAATCCGTTCCAAGAAAGCTTGGAGCGAATGGCAAGATGAGTACTATAGATATTATAAGAATAACGTCAGATAAAATTTATTCACCTTTTACGATATTCTTTTTTTTTTTCGATGTACATATCCACGTACAAGTATCGGTTATATTTCTATAAAATGTTCCGCATTAATATAAATTTTGTTCAACTCGGCTACGTTCCTGGGTGGTGTGCCACATCCGGATTATATATATATATATAATATATATATATATATATATATATATATAATATATATAATATATATAATATTCCGAATGTGAGTCATTCTTTCCACAAAATAAATTGTTGAACATTTTTACACTAGATGATATGTTCGTTTTCCTATGGTACATTATTAGCATATTCGAATTTTGATATGTTATCGTCTATCCAACATTTAACATTCACATGCAAATGTAAGTTACATTTATTAGCCTGTCTATTCACATTTACCTAAATCACGCTCTTAAGGTGGGTAATTATATAAGGGACAGATTTCCTACATGGGAACAGGTGTGGTAAAAAAAAAAAAAAAAAAAGGTTATTGACCGATTAGTCTCACCGATGTTAATACGTTAAGCTACTGATCTAGCATTATCTTTACCGCTAATTTCATTATCGATAATGCAATACTATTTGTGATGGTAAGCACCTTATTTATTTGTGGAGTTGCTGTCGTTGGTGATAAAAAATTTTGCTAGATGAATGTTTTAAATTTTGTATTTTATTCAAACTCAAAATTATGGTCTTGAAGATCGGATCGGTAAGAGGAATCCAAAAATGATTAGTATTTTATTTATGATAAAAGCTGCCAAAAATTGAATAATGGATAATTTATTATTATTATTATTTTATTATTATTTGCAAGATGAAGCCTATTCGTAGGAAACAAGCCGGGGCCATTGACTTGAAATTCAAGCTTCCAAAGAATATGGCGTTCATTTGAAAGAAGTTGCAGCTGATAGGAATAGAGAGAGAGAGAGAGAGAGAGAGAGAGAGAGAGAGAGAGAGAGAGAGAGAGAGAGAGATCAGTTACTAGAGGAGGAAAAATAATTTAACAAATTAATATATAAACCGATAAAAGTATAAATAGAATAAAGGGTACTGTGTTAAGATAGCAATGCATTGCATCTTCGCTTCAACCGGAAAACGACGTTTTAATAGGCTGTATATATATTCCAAATAAAGAAACAGGTTTTCCATTCGCCGAGTTTAGCATCTTTCTGAATAACACGTAAGAAAGCGACTGGTGACAAAGGTGTTAGCGCGCATGACACGTGTGGTGTCGAGGACGACTTACTTCTACAGGAGCTTCACCCACATTCCGAAGTGCGACCCTTCGCGATTATGATTTTATGCGGTTTCGGAAACTCGACTTAGTATGTCTCTGTGCTGACAAAAGCAGTAGGAACACGAAAAATTATTGTAATATATATAATTGTTAATCGCAATACATACATGCATAAATACCACACGCATATATAATATATCTATATATATAAATAATAAATATATATATTATTAGAATACTCATAATATAATAATATATTATTAAATATATAAAAACAGGTTTGACATTATCCGAGTTTAACTTGAGAACGCCAGGAATGCTGCGCAACGCATATGCGTCATTGCTTTTCGCCTTTCATGTACTGTATTTTTACTTGGTTGATCTGGCATAGCGCTGAGAAATCGTCTACATCTTGGAAGTAAACACATCAATCATAACTGTGCACTGTTACTTGATAAGATAGCGCGCATGAAATTCTCTCTTGTACCCTTCTTCAATTCTCTTATCTTTTCTTTTTCCCGTAGTGATTTATGTGCTTGTTTCACAAGAGTAAGTGCTCATATTTATAAATAATAAAATTAATAACAACAACAACATCCTCCCCGAAAGTGTTCTTTTCACCATAAGATCCCTGAAAGACTTGATTCCTCAGTTGCTCAGTGTCCTTGGTCCTTTATCGGGAAATGCTGCACAATAGTCTTGCGTTGTCCGTGATAGAAGCCTTGATTTGCTTCTTTCGAGAATTTCGCTGCTGTATCAAAATGATAACCGCCCCAGCACAAGAAAACTCCATGGAGGCATTTGCGCTATATGAGTCCTTCTCGTAAACCAAAAGGAGAAACAAGATAAAAGCCTCAACTTATCTAAGAGGCAAACGAGGTCCGAGGGGTGAGAGGTTGGAGGTTGTTGGAGTGGGTTGCGATTGTGTCTGTGCATGTTGGAGGTGGTGAAGCGGGGAGGGGGCGTTTGAGGGGGTTTGAGGGAGTGGGGAAGAGAGGAAAGGAATTGACGTTGGAGCCTGCTGCAGATAGTAGCTGTCCTCAAGTAGTCTCAAGGCTCTTGTTGGTGCATAGACGACTCCCCGTTATGCAGCTGCCTGACGGCCTTAGTCTGACGCCCACGCCGAGGACACGCCCACAGAACAGAAGAACAGTGTCCTGTCATGTGGATAAACTCAACCGTCTCTTCGTGATCCAAAAAGAACCACTTGGAACTCTTAATGAGATCTTAGCGTCAAGCACGTATACGGATGTATAAATATAACTGGGCCCTGAGGCGCTGTAAAATACAAATCGTTTAGAGTTCTGATTCCCCCCAAGGGGCGTTTGGGCTCGTTTGGGCTTTCTAAACTTCCATACTCCTTCCCTCTGTCCCTCGCGATGTTAAAGCCCACACTTTAAGTAGCTTTTAATCCCCTTCTTTGCAGCAGCAGCACAGCAGCAGCAGCGGCATCACAAGTTTGCATTATAGCGTCAGAACAAACTCCAGCACTCCCTCGTTGAGCTACAATAGTTTTTAGAAAAATAAACGGTAGATAAACTGATGGATTCGACTCGTGCGTAATTAAAGAGGATCATAATTTATTCTGAAGGGTGTCACACTTGGCCTTCTAGCGATGTGACACTTTCCAATCGCCCCAGCTTTCATTTTGTCCGTGTGTCAATCCAGAAAACCTTGTCGACGCCCTTCACAGGAAAGAAGGTTTTCCACCACGCCCACGTTTTAGACATCAAGAACCAGCAACACTGAAGCCCCCCTCCTCTCTCTCTCTCTCTCTCTCTCTCTCTCTCTCTCCTCTCTCTCTCTCTCTCTCTCTCTCTCTCTCTCTCTCTTTTAAGTGTCAAAGCAAATTTGCCATAACATCTTCCCATATCTCGAACGTTATATAATTAGATAAAATAAGAGTCTCATCGATAACTGGAGAGTGATTTCAGGAAATAATGAAAGAGTCATGATCAACTAACACTCAGGATATTTGTATATTAATTGTAAATAATTTAATTTCAAATCATTTATTTATCTAGGTCGATGAAATTATTTGTATAATTTAATGCTACCTTAAATCTTGATCAAATCTTGTGATTATCTAAACGCTGAAGAAACAAAACAGTGTATGGAAAAATTCGACAACCAGCCGTTTAAAAAGACAGTCAAGGGGGAAAAGAGGAATTTTTGACGTTATGTCGAAAATGTTAAGGATAAAAGGTGAAGAAGTAACTCCCTTCGAATGATGGGGGGTTGGGGGAGTGGGAGTGCGAGAACTAGAGCTTTGGGAGGGATGGGGGGGGAGGGCATGGAGGGAGAGGAACCCCTCTAAGACAGAAACTGGATCGCTTGATTGTTACCTCCAGGGTCTCTGGACTGGCTGGACAAGAAGTTAATGGGTACTCCGGCTGATTCGCAAAGCCACAATATCCTCCGAGAGGAGATTCCCCTCCCTCTTTCCTCCTCCTGCTCCTCATCCCTCCCTTCCCCCCTCTCCCTTCCCCTACCATACCCTACCCTACCCACCAACGCCTCAAGTCGATGTGTTCAATTGCAGGATCTCGATAAGGAAACTCTGGAACTCGGTTACGTCATTGAGCGGTCGTAAAAACCTGGGAGTGAATCTGGTGTTGGACTCAAAACAGCTGATCTTGAAAAGGAGGAAGTCTGGATGAGCTCGTGCTTAATTACCGGGTACTCGCGCTCCCTTTGCTGACGATCACTTTTGAATTGCTGCTGGTTCCTTATTCTTTGTTCATTTCGACTTTGGAAATCCTTAAAACGTTATTGATCAAGACGAGAACCGAGGGGAGTGCGCTGAAGCTAAACATTTTTGTTTCTGGTATTTTTTTTTTAAGAATTAGAACTTTATAATGCAAATCACGAATCGTAAAATATATAGGAAAATAACTGATATAAACTTTAAAGCGGATTGTACGTGTAGGTTTTATTGCTGGGTTCTTACTAATCACAGGATCCCCGGAAAAGGATGCCGGCACCCTTCCCCAAAACTAATTTCATATTAAAGTGTGTGTGAGAACTACCATGGTGGCCACTTACAGCGAGCCCTCTTTGAATTTTGAAGAGGAAAGAGGAAGGTACCAATCTGAATGAGAGGGGTTCCTGAAAGAAGAAGAAGAAGAAGAAGAAGAAAAAAGCATTCCTTCGAAAACAGAAACCAGAAGGGTTTCCTGAAAGATAGGTTTACTTGGAAGGCACAAAACCACAGAGCCTTGATTACCATCGAGTGAGTCTTCATTTTTCGCCTCCTGTGTCTTTCTTTTGTAAAGTTTAAAGCTTTCTCACACTTGGTGACGACA
Organism: Macrobrachium nipponense; assembly: GCF_015104395.2. NCBI lineage: Eukaryota > Metazoa > Arthropoda > Malacostraca > Decapoda > Palaemonidae > Macrobrachium > Macrobrachium nipponense. The sequence goes on from NC_061106.1 coordinate 37,375,380, forward strand.
GACCCATCCCGTAAAACCGCATCGGAGTCGTTTCTCCCAACCACCGCCGCCTAAGCTTCCACTTTCCATTAAACACTTGACGCGCTATGCAGGGGAGAGAGCGCACGCCCCTCTCCCAAAACGGTCCGCTCGTTTGCTCTTAACAAAAAAAAATCATAATTCAACAAGTAAACGACAGGTAACGCAATATTGGTTTAGATTTGTCTTGCCAACAATCGGAATCCAAGAGCCGATTTATCCATCTTTTGGTCTGTCTGTCTGCATATCTGTCTATGTAATGTAATAGTTTTATGAGCAATTACTTTGTTGTTCGTAGTTCTCGATCTACTGAAATATTTTAGTCTGGAAGCCATTTTAATGTACGAGTATATTCTATAAAGAAATTTCGTAGCGGAAAATGACAGCTGTATACAAAATCCTACTTGTATCTTATATTACTATATATATATTATAACGAGACACGCACGCGCGCGCGCACACAAAAGCACTGGCTCAGCAAAGGCACACACACACACACACGCAACGCCGAAGAATGTCGTAAATAATTTCCTCCCCGTTCCCCTTCTTAGAGGAAATTGCCTGCAGCTAGTTATGTGCGTGTTCGCGCGTGCATGACGGGGATCAATCAGAATCTTTCAGGCAGCTTCATGTCTGTCTAGTCATAATGACCCGCCTGGTTCTTTCACACACTTTCGTCAACCACAGCCTCAATTAATGTCTGAACAGTCACTGTCTGAACAGGCACTCTATTGGTCGGGAGATTATCTGTATCTCCGTTGTTTGGTCGCCGGTCGCCGTGGCGGAGAATAAACACACACACACACACACACACACACACACACACACACACAAACAGCCGTGATGGCGGACGGTTGTTGGTCTTCGAAGAAAAAAGGATCTTTTCTGAAGGCTTCTGCGCATTTGAGGATGCTCTGATTTTGTCATGTCCTATATAAATTACATGTCCAAATGTCATACCGGGAATTCATTAGCTAATTGCGCGCCCAAACACACACTGGACAATAAATTCTTATAATAATAAGAAAAAAAAAAAAATATATATATATAATATATATATATATATATATATATATATAATATATATATATATGTGTGTGTGTGTGTGTGTGTGTGTGTGTGTGTGTGTGTGTGTACGATATATATATTAAACTACAAAATTATCGTTTAATATCTTTCTTGATACCTAGGTAGTCAGTCACTGTCTTTTTTTCTAAACCAGACAACTGTTCGAATCATGTGTGTGTGAGGGGGGGGGGGGGAACACATATCAGTTGTAATTCGTCTTCGTCTTGGGTGTAAGTTATTAAACGATATTTGTGGTTTAATATTTGTGAACATTAGAAAATCACGCATTTGCTACAAAAATGTACGTATCTGAATATAGTTAATGGAATTTGAACCTCTCGACTATATCAGCAATTTTGGATAAGAAATAGCAAGTATGTTTTAAAAGGATCGATGATGAGCTTGGTAATATCTACTATGTTAGAGAAGCAGCTTATCCTCCTGCTGAATATATCTCCGAATATATTTTTGAGCAGCTTCTCCAGATTACCTGGGGACTTATAAAGTATCTTTGTAAACATATTTAACGAGGCTCTTCATTCACTATTGTTTTTTATCCAGATGACTTAATGGCATTCCATCTTACAAATTAAACTTCGATTCACTTCAACTGCGTTTTAAGGTCCTTGCACTAGTTAGTTATTGCTTCGCCTCTCAGTATTCACACGATCGTATGATAGCTGCGTACTCGAGGATTAGTCCGATTCAGGCCATACTACAGTTCCAGAGTGTCGAATCTATCTTGCTCTGCGTTGCTGAAATATTGGACCTGCAACATTGTCACATTGCAGGTAAATTGCAATGTACTGTAAATTTGCATTCATATTCGTGATTAGTGGCTTCACAGTTTAAGGAGGAAGGTCCTGTTGATAAAAATAAATTAATCTTATGGGGCCTTGCTGTATGTATGGCATGGCATCTTCCGTTTAAACAGCAAAGAAAGAATTTATATCACAGACGGTTTTTATGTATTTAACTGAAAATCAGTTTTGCACATAGGACAACGCAAGTAAATGTTTCCACTTATATACATATACATATATATATATATATATATATATCTATATGTATATATATATATATATATAGTGAGTATATATAGTGTGTGTGTATATATAGTTATATATACGCATGTATTAAATATAATATATATATATATATATATATATATATATATATATATATATATATATATATATATATATATATATATATATAATTGTAGGTGCGTTTTTACAGCATATATTGTTCCAAGAGAAGTCACCCCGGAAGTAGCAACAAAAAGTAACGCGGATTCAGCAGGCAAAAGGCGAAGTACTATAGGCGCTTGTTTCATCTTTCAGGTAAGACGGGAAGCCCTTCAAAATTAGGGCAAAACTAATCTCTCTCTCTCTCTCTCTCTCTCTCTCAGGAGAGGTACAATATATATATATATATGTGTGTGTGTGTGTGTGTGTGCGTCGTGCTCTCTCTCTCTCTCTCTTGCACATTTACACATATGTAAAATAACAGATATGTTCCCATGTTTGATTTTATTCATTAGTTTATATCAATGTCAGTTAATTTGATTTGAACTTTATTATATTATTCAGTACAGGTATTCTACAGGTACAGTATCACGTATTGAGACTTCGTGCGCGTAGCAACGCCTAGATCTGCATAAGCTAGACTTACCAAAGACAGCTGAATGTTTGCGTGTCGCAAGTAAATTTTTTACGCTATTTTTTTTTTTTTTTTACAGCACAGGGCTTATATAAACAAGTACATGTGAATATCAGTTCGTACTTGCTTTCGTCAATGTATAATTTTTGATTCGTAACCTAAAATTCATGGTGATTGCATTTGATTATTTTTGTAACGTTTTAGTTATTATTCTTGAATAACGTTATTAACGATAACAATAACGATAATAGTAATATTATAGGTCTGAAGCTGATAATGTTTTAGACACCTGTTCTCAGCACGCGCACACTTGTTCCCCGAGAGACACACCTGTGTAAGACGTGAACATTCTCTCGTGAACACATTCCGAACGTTCATCAATAGGCGGCTGATTGATCAGATTCCAAAAACTGGCGCCACAGGTAGTTATGCTCGTCGGCGGCGTCCTTCGTCGTAGTCGTCGTCAGCAAGCAAATGAGGGCTGACGAATGTGCGGAGGTTGGTTGGTTAATGTGGTGTTGGTGGTTCGGAGGGAAGGGGTATGCCGGGCCAATTTTAGGTGGCAAGCCCGTAGGTTGCCGTGACCATCGTAACACTCGTTTGAGATACTTACCTGACGTTTTCTCGCACTTAATAACATACGCTGTGCTAAATCAATGCTTGCTTGAGGGTGTGGGGGATGGGGGGAGAGGGGTAACGCACCATCTTGTCGAGGAGCATGTAACACGCTAAGAAGCAGTATACTTAAAAAAAAATCCTAGAGATTAAAAAAAATATATACATACAGCACGGAACGTTGACCTATCATGCACCTTTTCAAATGAGTCCATACCAACCCCCTCCCTCATCCTTCCCCCAAAAACTCCTATTTAAGCAAACGGCTTCACTATACTCGGAATTTCCCCCCCCCCCCCCCCAGGTGTAAACTTTGACTAATTGTCTTGCTTCCTTTATATCGACTCCACATTTGCTCATATAGACGTCTGCATCTTTACATGAGAATTTAAACAACGGTATTTTGCAATTATGAAATGTCTTGAATGCTAGCGAGCAAGAAGCCGTAACAAACAAAGGGCTAAAATCATCAGTAGGCCTACTCGTGACGAGAGCAGTGAATGATAAGTGACGTTTTGCTGTGAATGATAACCCAAGCGCTCTAAATTATAAGCGATGTTTTGGCATACATCATGAGTGATATTATGGTGTTAAATTATGAGTGACGTTTTGCTATGAATTATTAACGACGCCTTGTAAAATTTAAGCAATGCTTTGATATAATTATAAACCTAACACCCTTCTTTACTCGTATCGCCATATATTTAGACGTTATTATTTGTAAAATATTTTCCATAAATTGAGAGACGCAGTATGAAGCGGCGCACTTCGGCCTGCTCTGCGCATGAAGATTAGATTGGTAAAATAGTAGAAACAGAATAGATGGAAGGCGTCTATTGAATGGAAGTCAGTTTGTAAAGTGATTCACACCAAAGTGCGCCTTGTAATCCGTCAGCATTTCTCTATGCGAAGGATTAATAAAAAAAAGATTAAATAAATAAAAATAATCCACCATGAGCTCACATTTCTAAGGAATTAGCCAAATATGACATTGAATTACTAGTCAGGTTTCTCTGATAAGAACGCTCATTTATGAACGAGTATGAAAACAGCGATGTGAAATGTAATGCTAACGAATTTGATATTAGTGATCCTTGTATGCATCTGCGTATAATAATAATAATAATAATGATAATAATAATAGTAGTAATAATAATAATAATAATAATAATAAAGTTACATATGTACTGCATGTCATTAATCTCTCTTGCCTTTTGTTATTTTGTTTCCACGTAAGCTGATAACTCGATGGGTTTGAAGTGCGGACACGACGTAGGTTCCATTATGCTTCGGTCGTGAGCGTTGGCCTCTGTTGTCAAACAGAGCATGATTTTAACACATTTGATGTAACAAGCGTTTGTAAGTTAATAGCCTATTAGGATGAAAATAAATACGCGGCTTATCAAATATAACTGGATAAACGGCTGTCTCGCATTTTTCGGGCTTCCTGATTATCATTGGAACGGCGTTCGGTACGATTAAAAGCTGTTCTCTTACAAAAATTATTTTCTCTCGGGTTACCTTTAAAGTTTTTTTAATCAATTTATGAGTGTTACTTTATTGAGCAGAGTGAACATTATTTTTACGAGTATAAATTATTTTTTTTTTCCATTGATTTTCGTTTTTCTTTGTAACCTGCAAATTAAATTCCAGATTCCAGACCTGTGAAAAATGCGAAGTTCTGCGACAAATCAGGAAGGATTTAAGATTTAGTTGACTCTGCCAGGAATGAAAGGGGGAACAGGGGAGGAGAAACGCAAGAGCCAAATTGACAGGTGTATAATACCTCAACTAGCGTTATCGATAAGTACAGACATGGCTCACAATCTGTATTTGCCTCTGACACAGTGCTTATTATCTATTTCACCGCGTACAGTCTCACCCAGAATGTTCTTTCTAGCCAATGGTGATCAGTCTGGTAGACACACACCTGTGCAACGAGTTATAACCACACCTGAGTACAGCTGTACCATTACGAAAATTACAGACTAGCCGCCCTCGTTGAATTCTGTTCTTTTTTCTCTTATTTTCCCCTTCGTTCTTCCTGTCTTTTCTTCTTCTTCCCTCGCTTTTGTTCCATCTCCCCTTCCCTAACACCTTTTTCATTTTCTAAATAACGATTTTTTTTTTTTTTTTTTTTTTCATCCATTTCGCCTTTTTGTGTGTCTCTCGTCAAGAGGAACAGAGGTCACAATGCTGAGACGGTACATGAAAATTTACGCGCGATCGCGGCTGGTTTTTATTTTCCATTTTTGTATTCTTGTGATGGCGAAGATTTTTACCAGACTCATAAAATTCATCCGTTTCTTAACTTGCTATTGTTCCGACTAACCCAGCGAAACTTCCTGTAGTCGTTCATCGTTGATCTTGTATCCCTAGTTTACAGTATCGTACACACACATATAAAATGTGTTTGTAGATTAATTATAATTATTATACAATACAACAGTATCGATCTTATCTGATAAGTTTCAGCCACGTAACAAGAGTAAAGTGCTTTCCACGTGTACCTCTGGTTTTGTTCTTCTCCTTAGAGAAAACATGAAGGTCCGTTTTCCATAAGAACAGTAAAATTAGTTCAAATGAGTAATCTTTATAATCGTCCCCCGCCGGCACTTCTGAACCAAGCATTTATCTTTTTGCTTCTTTTTCCTCCTTTAAAGATGGCCGCTGCTATCATCCGTCACGTGACCACGAAAGTTTCCGCAACACAACTTTAGATTATTGGTAAAGAAAGAAAGAAAGGAAAAAAAATCACTCGTGACTGAAATGAGAATGGTCGGGCAAGTTTACAAAAGGCATTCAAGATAAGAATCAGAAAAAATCTTAAATTTTTGTCCCTTTTCTAACTTACGCATCTCAATAAATTTGCCGCTGCTTGTTGAATACTAATTGGCAGAGAGTTGTCTTTACCATTTTCGGTGTCCTTTCGATTCGTAAGTTCTCTCTCTTCTGAGACGTACGGCTTTTGATTCTTTTTTAAATCCATGTATTGAGGGTAATTGTGTGTACATAATTTTCTGCCGGAAGGAGATATACGTATGTGTTCGGAACTGTGTATGTATGTGCGTGTGTGTGTGAAAGGGATAAACTTTAATTTTTCTTTAGTGTTTGCTGTTTTTAGACCGCACGCCTAAAATGCCGGTAAAATGGAAAAAGTTTTTCTGAAGCAAAATTTGGTCAGTTATAGAGATAGATAGATCCACTTAAATTATCATTGACATTACCCGTCTTTTCAAAATTGAATGTAATGATGTGAAGTACCGTTTAAGTAGTCATTAAAAACGTTATAACATACAGTTGAGAGAAGAAGACGCACTCGGTGTATACTGTACACCTTCAGGGCATCCAAGATTTATTTAGGAGTCCAGTGGGGTCACAGCGACAAGAACATCGACGGAAATTTACTTGTTTGATGTGTCTTCTCCATTAAGTTGGCAACTGTCAACGCCTGAGTCAGTTCTGGTCAGTTTTGAGAAGCCAGAAGAAGACAATCGTCAACAACACTTTTGTTAAAAGTCACACACAGATTATTCCGAGTCAGATGCTACTCGGTAAGCTTTCGCCACCATAAACTTCAACTTTTAATTTTGTAAACAGGCACTTGTTGATGAGACCTTGGAGACAGCTAACTCTGTATTCTGTTTTGGCCCTTAGCCGGTGTTCATCCAAATTACCATTGGGCACTCCTTTGCTGTCTTTCTTTCTTTACACACACACACACATACACACACACATAAACATATATATTATATATATATATATGTTTATAATATAGTGTTTTATATATATACAAAGGCATGGGGTGGCAGCTTCATCCCTGATAACTAAGAAGGAGTGTTGTTAGAGACGTATTGCCATCCGGGTTCTAAGCTCATTTTTAGGAATGAGGTTTTTAAGCCTGCTCCCATTACTTAATCCCTATATACGTGCTGATACCCATTTACAGCTGGTTCGACTTGAATCTTTGCAAGCGTAAGATGACCAACATAGCGATGCTGGGTTTATGTTTCTTATATACCACGCCTTCTCCACGTGTCTTGGATGACTCCAGAAGTTGTCCTTCCGATGAACAGCTACTGGTTGGGGATGAGGTTGCTTGCCCAATTGGCTTCCTTACTAACGTTTTGACAACTTTTTCATTCGACTGCCTGTCAGGTACACACAAACACACTTGCACACACGAGTGTATATTGTTATTGTATGTTCGCATGCACAAATTCACATCGAGGAAACGGCACATGAATATACCCCTTAAATTAAATCTTTTTAGATTATATTGAACGTAATTTTTCGGTATTTAAAGCTGTCGCTCTTTCGAATAAACTCCTGAAACCCAGTTATTTTTGGAGAGAGAGAGAGAGAGAGAGAGAGAGAGAGAGAGAGAGAGAGAGAGAGAGAGAGAGAGGCAGCATCAACTGCTCTGGCACACTGGAAGTGTGATTGCAAGATTGATTGACATTAGGAGGGTAAGAGAGAGAGAGAGAGAGAGAGAGAGAGAGAGGAGAGAGATTGGTAGTAAGAGTGAGAATGAGAGGGAGGGAGGGAGGGAGAGAAGTAGGACTGAGAGGGAGGGAAAAGGAGATTGATTTTTAGGGCGTCATAAGGGTGGAGTTTGAGGACGACAAGGCAGGGGGACCACCAGAAACGCAGGGGTACTGTAATTAAGTCGGCAGGGTGTGAAGGACGGGAGGTACGGAAAGGAAAATCACTTGAAGATCCTGGAAATGAAAATGAGCGTAGATGCCAAATGCTAATCATTCCTGGATACTGTGACATGTAATAGTGAAATATAAGTTAAGCAAGTTGTTAGATCTCCTGCCAGGTGAGCCAAAATGCAATGCCACCAGCCTCCGCGTCAGCGTCGTCTGTACGGGGCACGATTCTAACTCGATCCGGCACCTTGTGCTCAGTCACGAAGTCAAATTTGACATCATTGCTATCAGTGACCGCAACAAGCAACGTCTAACTCCATGCGGTATAGGGCCTATATTTACGAGGTGCTCCCTCACTCCAGTTGTGAAACCGATATACAGGTAAATCTCTCTCTCTCTCTCTCTCTCTAAAACATTTGGACTGGCAAAAACCGTGGCAATCTTGGCAATGATAATAATAATGATAATAATGAAAATAATAATGCTGAAGCAATAAGAGTTAAGTCAGAAATTCTCAAAAACAGAGAGGAGGGACGGGCATAAATCTAAACACTGAAACGGAGGATGAATTATATTTCCTTAAAAAATAGTTAATGTTACACTTTACTCCGCGTTGTTAATCTACTTCTCTGAAAAGACATCAGTATTTATGAGTCTGACCCTTGTTATGGAACATTTTTTTTCTCTCGTTTTTTTCTTTTAATTTATTAAATGATTAAATGAGATTTCTGGTTTCGCAGATCGCCGTGATAGCTTATTAATGGATGCTGCGAGGCAGTGGGCCACTCTTCCGGGCCATCTCGTAAATAAGCAGGTGTACCTGACCATACAGTTGTGATGATGACCTATATATATATATATTATATATATATATAATATATATATATATATATATATATAATATATTGATTTGTGTGTGTGTGTGTGTGTGTGTGTGTGTGTGTGTGTGTGTGTGTATATGTATAACATAAAATATAATTTGGTTGATCTGCGCTATTGGCATCTCCGTCTAAGTAAGAAAATTAGATTTGTTGTAATGCTGCTGATTAAAATAAAAGTTTCCATTCTAAAATTTTCTTTTGAATGGTAAATACCATATCCATATAACAGAGCCCTATCCTCGGAGAGCCCCATCGGTAGAAATGCTTCATGGTTTTTCTTGTTAAACACTGGACTGGTATCCCAGTGTAATCTTTTTGATATTGATGCTCATTAGTGTAGAATAAATTATAGCATTACTTATGGCTGTATCGACTTTCTTAATTATACCGCTGTCCATGTATGTCCAAGTACCTGTTCTTGATATATTAAATTGTCACTTATTTTCTTTTCCGTTTTCGATTTCGATCTTACTGTGCAGTTATTTAATGTTTCTTTTTAGAGTTGTTTACTTGAGCTAAGTAAAACAGAATAATAGTAATTATTTTATTAATGATCGTCATAAAAAAATCGGTAGAAAATTACAGCACTTTATTTTTTTCTTTTTTTCTCCGAAACGAGTACAAGGTACAAGGAAGTTAACAGGTGTGTACAGAAACTATAGAAGTGTGCAGGCCTACTTTTGCGGTTGTAACCAGGAACTGTGGTATAGTTCAGCGTTACACATTTTGAATAATGTTGGATATGCCAATTCATTTCAGGGTAGTATAGTCACAAACTACCCATGACATGCATTGTACCCATCTACTGAAGTGCAAGTCAGCGTCGATTATATCCTTCTACTTGGGCTAATTTCAATGTTATATATATTTAGTGATTAAAATCCGCAATGGTTATATTCTGCTACTTCTTATGATATCGAGCGCATCCATCCACCTTTCGGAGATTGACGGTGGTCGAAGTCTGGCTTCTCCGCGAGGCTCCGACTACAAGTACCCGGGCGCTGAAATTTACAGGAGGTTTAGGTCCATCTGAATAAGGCAGCGAGGATGAGCTTACATGGAGCACGAGTCGCAACGAACAAAGGCCTACGGCCAATCGCCGGGATTATTTTCCTGAATAACTGTACGTTTGGTTAGATGCAAAGGACGGAGATAGAGAGAGAGGAATGTGACGTAAGAGTAAGGGGGATGTCTGAAAAACAGTAAAAAAAAAAAATAAAAAACAATCAAGGTAAATAATTGATTCTAAAAGTTGAGAGAGAGAGAGAGAGAGAGAGTAATTGTCTGACAGAGAAAAATAATTTATATGATATATATGTATACACAGATGTACTACTAGGCAGAATGAAACACCGGGTAAACATATACTTTTCTTTCGATACAGTAGCACATAAAAATCATCACGTGTTCCCGTCATACACTGTCTGTATATATATATATATATATATATATATATATATATATATATATATATATATATATATATATATATATAATGTCATGTGTATGAGAGAGAGAGAGAGAGAGAGAGAGAGAGAGAGAGAGCTAATTTGTGGAGAGCCTTCTGTCATGGAAGGGAGAGGGGGAAGGGGGAGTTAGAGGCATGTTTGTAAGCCTTAGTAAGGGCTCCGAGTACAAGAGTGGGAAAGTTGCAAGGTGTTTGGAGAAGGGAGAGTGTGTTGGAGGGGGAGGAGGGGGAGGGAGGGGGTGGCGCTCCTGCCTGACGTGGTTGGGTGATAGCTTGGAGGGGGTTTAGAATAGACTAGCTTCAGAGAAGGGGGTGTTGTAGGAGCGGGGTTGCACATAAGTGGGTAGGCTGGCTGTTATCTTAGTATGCGACACGCCGAAAGAAAAAGTACATGTGGGAATAATTCATTGTTGTCCAGCGGATGAAAGTACGTGCCAGAATGGAGAACCCAAAGCGAAAGCAAAAAGAAAATTAAATAAAAAATGAAGGAAAGGAAGAAAAAATGAAGTGGCAGCAATAAATGTGCAAATATTTCTTAAATTCCAATTGAAAAATTCCTTGAATTCGCAATGAATAAAATTAACGAATTCAAAAATAAATTTCCATATGTTTACTACGAATAAACTTGTCATGGACGTCACACAAATATAAATAAGCAAGGAAGAAGTGCGAGACAATTATGATAATATGCACAGGAAAAACGCTGTTCAACCAATAAGAATAAAGCAATAATGGACGACCGCAGGAAATAAAGAAAGAAAAAGGCGAAACATGACAGGGTTATAACCATGTCCCAACAGCCAAGCAACGACCCGAAATAGCAGAATACATCATGGATGGATGGATGGATGGCAAATGAAAGAGGGAGGAGGAGGTTGGATGCATGGATGAGATGGATGACTGGGTGGCGGCTTTAGACGAAGTGAGTGATAGTGCTGGGTCTCCCAAGAACTGGGTCGGGCCGGATTAATGTTGGTAGATGTGGGGTGGGGGTAGGGGTTTGGGGGGTTTGGGGGAAGGGGGGAGTGGGAGGAGTAATGGAAAAGTGCGAAGGAAGACTAAGTCGTTAGATGACGGGAAAGGGGGTGGTGGGTGGGGGGGGAGGGGGAGAGAAAAAGGCGGAGGTTGGGTGATCAGTATGATGGCAGAAGAAAAGAAAGTGTCTCAATTAGACATCACACTGAAAAGAACTGTTTAGTTATTTCATCGGAATGACATCTTGAGTTTTCATTAAATTTTTTTTCTTAGAGTGACCGTTTATTGGTGCAGCGCACAAGTGTATATTATATATATATATATATATATATATATATATATATATATATATATATATATATATATATATATATATATATATATATATATATCGTCAAAGTATGCATGATATATTACTGGTGCAATGCATATTAGAGAGTGTGTGTGCATTCTTTTAAATCTCAAATACTCGACGAGAAGGAATAAGTAATTGAGTTATATCGTTCTATGCAGAGGTACCCGAGGCCGGCTATCTTCATTACATACCGAAGTGGCTTTCTTACTAACCTAGAGCAAACAGACAACGTAATTGTGCTTCCCGAAGTCATAAGGTAAAGCAGCCCTCCTTCTCCCCCCCCCCCCCCCCACTTTCCTTTGAAATTAAATCATAAATAGATAGCGTATTGGGTGAAGGCTTTGGCGAGTCCACCTCCACCCCCCCCCCCCCCCCCCCCCCCCCCCACCCAACCCACTCACATACACCCTTTGACAGAAGTTTTACAATGATGTGGCTTTTCGGTACTCAGGCTAGCGGAAAATTAAGTATTTGCTATTGCGAGGGAGATTATAAACAGACCTGCCCCCCCCCCCCCCCATTTTTTTTTTTTTTTTTTTTTTTTCAAGCAAGTACAAAATGTTTAATGGGGATTTTTTTTTATATGTTGGATATGATAGTTTTCAAGCGAGAGTTTGATTGCCTTACCAGAAATGTGGATAAGATTTTGACATAAGAATTCGAGTTACTCCCATTGAAAGTCATGTTTACCGTGCGAAGTATACGAGTATATCGAACGGTAATGTGTGAAAGAGAGAGCAGCGTTTTTGGGAGCGAAAGATACCAGTGTGATTTAACAGAAATCGATCTCTCAAGAGTTGATTTACCAAAACATAGCTGGTTTGTGAATGGTGTATGGCTTGTTTACTAAACTTAAGGTTCACCTGAGAAAGTTGGTTTCATATAGTGTAATGCAAGGCCAGTTTTTTTTTTTTTTTTTTTTATCAATCAATCAATCATACAGTTTACTTTCACGATGACAGCAGTAGCCACTACATCAAATTTATCAGGTTGGTGACGGAGGAAATGTATGAGGCAGGAAATGTATGAGATAAAGTCAGTTATTACGGCAATAACGGCTGAGTCAAGTCGACTTTCAAGGACAAGGAATGACTAAGGTTTACATAATTAGCAATTCAATAGTTTATCAGCATTCAGGTGTTAAATTAATGGTACGATAGAGTAAATGAGTTTATTTTTTCGCGGGGAGAATAGTACCATAACACCGGAAATGATTAGTAAGATAAATCGAGCACTGAAATACGCAGGGTAAGCGTATGCACGTTTATGATCTTTATTAACATGTAATAATTCATCAGCGTGGCATATTTTAGAGCCACCGGAAATATATCTTATCGTTGATTTCCTATAGCCTAATAATTAGGAATTTTGATGGGAAAACTTTAGACGGCTGTAATGACATAAATTAAAAAGTAAAAAAAAATATTGTGACATATCGGGATGTAAGAAGAGAGTGCCATTACAGGTGAATAGCTTACACCTGGAAGCCTATATGGGGAGCACTGACTGCTGAAAGCAGCCCTAATAACAGGAGCAGCAGCAGCAGCAGTGGCGACGACAACAACAACACAACAACAACAACAGCAAACAATCAGGAGGCGGTAATGCACCTCGGTAACCCGCAGTTTCGCTCAGCCACTTTTATGAAACTCCCGCCGCCCGCACCACACCGTCGGAATACCCGACGATTACCGCGATTAGTCGTGACGGGTCTGAGCGCCACACGCCTTAATTCGTACATGCCGTCACGGTCGATTCTCTCAGGCAAGCACAAGCCATTTTGGCTCCTAAGGAAACCCGTGGGATGGTACGTTGTTGGCCCTCTCAGGCACGCTAGACGGAGACTTGTACCTGACCATTACGAAAACCATGATCACTTCGGGATGACTCCACACAACGCACATGCTCACCCCACCCCCCCTCACGCTAACTTCCCCATCAATCCCACAACCCGCTCTTTCACTCACCCGCCCACCCACACCCGATACCACCCCCAGCTTAAGAATCGAACCCCCTCCTACAAAAAAAGAAAAAAAAAAAATCCCCCTTCTTTTCTTCTATCCACACTATCTTCTGCTTCCACTTTCTTTTTACCACTTCTGGAGGGTCTCTGCATCGCCTTCCTCGTCCACAACTCTCTCTCTCTCTCTCTCTCTCTCTCTCTCTCTCTCTCTCTCTCTCTGGGTTACCTTCACATTTATCCCGATCACCGATTTCTCTGCTTTCCGTCGACAGTTATCGCCACACTAACGCTTATTGAAGTAGTCCTTCTGTATAAACTTTATAACATACTATTATGTTTCCGTAAAGTTTCCCTATTCTCGTATTCTGTTTTTTTTTTTTTTTTTTGCCAGCTTTATCACCATCGCCCGAATCATCATCATCATCAGCGCCACCTCGGTCATAACTTGACTCTCGTTATCATCGCATCGTAATCACTTTCTTTCGTCGTCTTCCTCCTCCTCCTCCTCCTCCTCCTCCTCCTCCTCCTGCACTTCGCCGTCATTATCATCATTATTTTCTTCTTCTCCTTTCCCTTCTTCCACGTACCACACAATCTCCTATTGTTCCTCCCTTCCCCTTCCCCACCCTCAAAACCACATTCACACACGCTCCAAAACCCCTTCTCTTCTCCTCCCCCTACCCCTTCTCCCTCCCCTTCCTCCCTACTCCCTCCCACCCCATTCTTTAACTTCATCCGCCCCTCCCTCTCTGAAGTTCCACCCCATTTAAAAACTCATATAAAACTGAGCCCCGTGATTCCTATAACCCACCCGATCGGATGCTCCTTCGTTCCTGCAAAGTGAATGAAGGGTAAGAAGGAAAAGAGATAAACAGGTGAAAAAGTGTGGAAAAAAAAAAGACTCATGATAATTAAAGAGAGTTGCTAATTTTCTGCCTCTTGAAGTCCCAGAGCCTCTGTCGGATCCTTACTTAACAATATATGGCTCCCAAAATCGATATACAAGTAATTCTCATACGTGTCTTGGCCAAGAACCTTCCACTTCAATGCCAAAACTCTTCAGCTCTCTCTCTCTCTCTCTCTCTCTCTCTCTCTCTCTCTCTGAGTGTCTGTGTATAAGGAGGAGTGTTAAAATTGAGTAAAGAAAGTGAAGGCATTCACTACAGAGTGAAGTTCTTCTTTTGAGTATTTCTGTTTGAAATGACAATGCTCATGTTCATGTACTAAAATACTCCATCTCGCATACAATGCTACTACTACTGCTATTACTGAAAAGAAACAGCATCACGAAAATTTCCAGTCTCTCATTATATTGTTTTTCTATGCAATGTAATGATGGTGGATCGAGGTGTACAATCGGTAATTTTTTATTTTTTTCTTTGGTAGTGAAAATAGAATAATAACAGCTGCTGCAACATATCAAGGATCGTATTTTTTTTCTTTTTCCAGACGATTCCCCTCCTTCAGTTTTCTCATTTTTTTTTTTTTCAATTAAGACAGGGCAACTGAACTCTCCTGAAGATGTCGAAGTAATCTATTTGTCCGGTGTCCGATTCCGATGCGATGTTAACAGTACAAATGTCAGTCCTGGTTAGATCTATATAAATCACCTGTCTTGGCAACAGCTTTTATCAGATACTTTTCCTTCATTTCCCCGATTCAGAACTGCCTAAACCACCATTTGTGTGTGTGTGGGGTGGGGGGGGGGGGGGGGGAGGGGTTGGAACAGGGAGGCCGGGGGCCGCTTGGATAGTAGGGGTTAAAAATTTGTTCCAGCAGAACCTCTTAATCAGAAGCTCGTTGTTTAATTAACGTTATTCTCTCTCTCTCTCTCTCTCTCTCTCTCTCTCTCTCTCTTCCCACCCGTTGCACCTTAATCATCTCCTCTTCCAACTGAACTCCTCCTCCATCCCCCTTCCATCGCCCTTTCCTTAAAACCACATCCAATCCTCAATCCACCCTAATTGCACTTTCCTATCCTCTCTCTCTCTCTCTCTCGGGTCTTCCCCCCCCCCCCCCCCCCCCAAACCACTACCACCGCCTTCTTTGTCCTATGTCCTCAAAGACTGGCTACTGAACGCATCCTCCTAGGAGCAAAGGGAACTCTCTCTCTCTCTCTCTCTCTCTCTCTCTCTCTCTCTCTAACATGATCTCCACTTAGTTTTTGTTAATGGAAAATTATCATACACGAATCTTTCTGCAACATGCGTACATATAATATGTAAGCACACGCAGACTTATGCTCACACACACACACACACACACACACGGTAACATATACGCAAGTTTGCTGCGTTCATTTCTGTCATTAGTATAATCCATCCTCATAACTTCTTTTTCATTTATTTTTTTTTGGGGGGAGGGGAAGGCTAATTTTTTTTTCCAGGGTTGAAATATTTCACGTTTGGTCTTTCTAAAAAATTAATCGTCCCAGCTCTTGCTTTGTTGTTCTCGTTCTTCCTTCCTCCTCACACAGCGTTATCTTCGTTGCTGTATGCATTCAGTTTTATCGAGTATTCTCTGTCTTCTATTCTGCCCCTCGCTTGTAAATCTCGCAACCGTCAACATTTACAAATTTCACTCCAGCCGTGTTTACTCAACACCTGTTCGTTCCAAGCGGGATCTCTCTCTCTCTCTCTCTCTCTCTCTCTCTCTCTCTCTCTCTCTCATGCATTACGTAGATACTGTAGGCACATAGTGTTTTAGGATAGATTTTAAACAGAAGCTAAACTCAGCAAAAAAATTTGTTTCATAAAGAATTTATGGCGTACATATTTATAATATCTGTAAATAGAGAATGATAAATTTAGTCAACTTGATGTACAGCAGTAAGGTGTTTTTCATACACGAGTATGGACAGTATTAGGCAGCCGTGGTCGATTCTTGATAATTGGGTGAAATAATCATGTAAAAATTAATGCAAATATCATCAAAATTTGTTGTGCATACTTCATACTGATATATATATATATATATATATATATATATATATATATATATATATATATATATATATATATATATATATATATATATATATATACTATATCGTTAACAAACTTGATGATGAATGCGGAGTCCCGTTCACTTCCCCAAGTGAATGAGTGCATCCACAGATGTCTGTGTCCCATTTGTTACGGGATAACCTGTGCATGATGAGAATAACCCAGGGGGCTCGTTATGTGATAGATCACCCTTGTATTTTA
Organism: Macrobrachium nipponense; assembly: GCF_015104395.2. Classification (NCBI taxonomy): domain Eukaryota; kingdom Metazoa; phylum Arthropoda; class Malacostraca; order Decapoda; family Palaemonidae; genus Macrobrachium; species Macrobrachium nipponense. Next base: position 37,392,246 of record NC_061106.1, read on the forward strand.
CCCCACCGCTCACCCGCGTCCAGTTTTTCACGTTCACACCCCCTTTCATAAGTTGAATAACGTAATGGCGGTAGTGTTGGCCGTTTTTCATCGCCGGACGCCGTAACTGTCGCTCGAAATGACACCGAATTGTTCAGATGATCTCTGTCAGTTAGTTATCGCAATCAGAGGTGGCTGATGTACGCGTAATGAACAGCAGGAGATGGATGTGTCTCTATGGGGCATGCATTACTCGGCCAGAGGCGAAGTGGCCCCTGTCAGCGTGGCAAGTCCAGTCCGTTTGATATTGCTTCCTCGTCACGGCCAGTCGCATGTTTTATGTTGAATTGAATAAAAACTGGTTTTTGCTCTGTACTTGTTTGATGCAGATGAACGTTACCCAGTGTTACCAGCATCTCACTCAGGTACCTTCGGTTTATTTGTCTTATTTTGTTAAATTTCGGACTTTGCTCTCGTATTTCTGAATTATTTTTTCCTACCAACGGACGTCCTGTTCGGTGGAATCTTACCCCGCGAGTTTATAATGAATTGTTTGGCGTGTCCATGCGTGTACATTCTTGATAATGAAAATGGTAAGCTTCAAAGTCCCTCGAAGAAATCTGAGGAATATTGTGCGCTTGAAACGTCTACACGATCCGTAACATTTTTGTTGTGAGGTGTAGTGTTATGGTTTTTTTATTCGTGTATCGATTTTTTCATATACGCTATTAATTACGTATCTTTCTGCATATGCAAAGGAAAGACTAAAAATGTTATTTTTACATAACATGAAATAGAATTCACGTGACTGTTCATGTCAGTGTGCAACCACTGATCTGTAAATTACTGAATTATCGTTTTGGTTCTGGGACAATAGTTGCTTATCTTGGGGACCGGAGCTACATCTACATTGAGAGAGAGAGAGAGAGAGAGGAGAGAGAGAGAGAGAGAGAGAGAGAGAGAGAGAGAGAGAAGAGATTCATGAATGGATTAATGATTTCGGATGCTCATGTTATTATTATTATTATTATTCAGAAGATGAGACCTATTCCTATGGAAAATGCCCACAGCGGCCATTGACTTGAAATTCAAGATTCCAAAGAATATGGTGTTCATTAGGAAGCAGTAAGAAGAGGTAAACAGTTTGCGTTGAAGGAAAAATGAATTCTTTTGGCTTGACGTAAACAGATACGCATCATATGAGATAATTCGAATAGAAATTTAATATTCAACCCTACTGAAGAGTAATGGAAACTGAGCTCAAAAAAAACCACCTTATAAAATACATGTAGCTAATTGCGTAGTTTTTTTAGTCATATTTTCTTATTTAGCGATCTGGACATGCATGATTTTAATTTCCGATCGCTTATAATTTCTTATATGTATTTTCCCGTATACATATTTTAGCCTTTTGATTTGTAGGTGATTAATACAGTAAACACAATTCACACTGCACAGTCATAAGCGCGCACTTATCTCTATATATATATATATATAATATATATATATATATATATATATATATATATATATATATATATATATATATATATATGTGTGTGTGTGTGTGTGTTTGTGTGTGTGTGTGTGTGCGGTTGTGGGTATGCATATGCTTTTTGTCAATATTTGTATTGGTAATTTCATTAACTGCTATTTGTAAATTCCATGCAACACTACAATTTCCTGTACTTCTTATCTTCAAGGCTGAAGTTTTAAAGTAGTGAAAAAAAAGCCTCCTCTCTCGCTCTCTCGCTCTCTCTCTCTCTCTCTCTCTGTATCTATATATATATAATTATATTATATATATGTATATATATTAATATATCTATAATATATATATGTTAAATAACCTGGCATTGAGGAGAACCTGCAGCAACCAGCTCTCTTCCTCGCCGAAAAGCAAGCCTCCTTGTAATCACAGTTGTCAAGACTTAATAAAGCTTATGGTTGAATAATTGATGAAGGGTCTCATTGAACCCCTTCAAGGCTCGACTGCCTTTGTGGAATGACCATAATCTCCAAAGAGATGAGGAAAGAAAAGTCTGTACGCCGATGCCGTCCCCGTTCTTTCCAGCCTTGATTTTTTTTTAATGAATACTTTTGACAGGCCCCGTCTGTTTTGAATCTTTATTGAATAGAACACATTGGTAATCGTAGATTTAGTTTTAATGTGTGTGACAAAAGCAGTCTGCGGGATATAAACTCTGCAATTAGGTTTCCCAGTTTTGGACGAGACACTCGCTATTGGCATCTATATTGTAATGATTTGGAACGTATAGGGTATATTGGTCCAAGCATCGAGATGGTACCAAACGTCCATGTCGTTGGAACCTGCTGGCTTGGCCCTGTTTCATGTAACCGCCATTTTTAATGGAATGATTGTAGTATTATGATATTCAGTTACACATTAACACCATAAAAGGTAAAAGTAAAAAAATTTAAAAAAAATTTAACTTACGGCGGACTTTACGAAGAAGGAATTATGCATAGGATATAGAAAATAGAATTAAGTGATAAAAAATACATTGGTCGGTCATCCAGAGAACAGAAGGGATTGAAAACGACCGCCTGAAATTTTGGGGCGTCTAGAAATTTTAAGAGATGCTCTTCAAGCGGAGATTAAAAAAAAAAAAAAAAAAAAAAAAAGAATCAGTACATCTACATAATTCAACGGATGCGGCCAAACTGGTGCTGCTTTCCGTTGATCTTTCCGTTTGCTTTAGTCAAAGGACAAACAACGTCATAACATGAGCAGTAGCGGCGATTACAACAGCAAACAACAGCGCTACAGCGACGACAACGACAACAGCAACGACGACAAAACTGAGCCAGCAACTTTGCTTAACCCCCTTTTACAAAATCTTCAGCCTTCCCCCTCCCCTCCCCTCCCCTCCCGTCACCCCTCTCCCTTTCCTTTGCGTACTCCTCTTCCACCATTGCTCCACCAGAACCCCACTTCACTTCATCCTCAAATCCTCCCCCACTGGCTTCTCCTTCCCCCTCCCCCTTGCCTTCCTCCACCACCACCGCCAACACCACTTACCTCCTTCTCCTCCTCCTCTTCCTTCTTCCTATCCTCCCCTCCCTCCCCTCCATGTCCCCAACAGCCCCTTCACCTGTCCACAAGTCTCACGGCCGCTTGTAACAAGGGTTCAACTTTCCCCTCTTCGTGCCTTCACCAAAGTGACCCTTAGCGCTCTCTCTCTCTCTCTCTCTCTCTCATTCTCCTTTTGTTTTTCTTTCCACTGTGATGTGTTCTATTTTGCTGTTTACGTCTATGATTCTTTCTGTCTCTCTGTTAGAAACTCCATTCATGTCTGTGTTTGTATACAATTCTCTCTCTCTCTCTCGTTCTTTCAATTTTATTTTCACTCATACTTTTACATCATGGTATGTTTCTGTCTGTCAGCTTATCTTTTAAATTATCTTCGTCTGTGTTCAAGACGTTCGTTTTTCCATCTTAAATTCAATCCACATAATATGTCTGCCTGTCTTTTAGCATACTTGTTTGGCCCTCCTCATCCATTCGTTTGTCAGTCATGGCTGTCATCTATGTAACGGTGTTTAGGACAAAACCGTTTACCTAACATTAATCTGTTCGTCTGTAATTCCAATAGTCTGTATAAATCTTTTTGAAATAACCTTTTATCCAGCTTTGTCAGTTCGTTTCCCTGTCATTGCATCATTGTGACAGTCTATTAGAAAGAGTGTCTTTTGCAACAATTCCAAATCATGTAACAGTTTCAAAGATTATTAATTGAAATCCTTACATTCTGACGCGCAATATTATAATTTTCAAGCACCCGTCCGACAGCTTCCTCTCTCTCTCTCTCTCTCTCTCTCTCTCTCTCTCTCTCTCTCTCTCTCTCTCTCTCTCCCTTGGCTTTTAATCAATTTACGGTTTGATGATCTTTTATTGGTTGTAAAACTGCGGTCAAAACCTGTTTACAGCCTCATATTACCTTGCAGATATGAATAAATTACTTTTTTGTCTTTCTTGGTTTTTTGTTTGTGTGTTTTTTAGGTAAAGTCTTCTGCATTACGACTGAAGTGCGGCGTACGACGTATGGCTTTATTAGAGTTAAACTTTTTTTTTTATATATTTTTTTTCAAAGTAAATTTTTCTGCCTTGGTATGGGAGTATTTTTAGGTAAAAATATTTTCCTTTATAAGTAAAAAATTACGCAAGTTCTTATGTGAGAAAAATGTTTTCCTTAATAAGTTTTTCTTAATAAGTTTTCCATCTTATAAGTTCCTTTGAGCTAAAGTGTTTTTCTTTATAAGTAAATCACTACCATGGAAGTGCTTTTGGGTGAAAACATTTTCCTTTATGATTAAACATTATCATATAAGTTTCTGTGGGTCAAAATGTTTTGCTTTGTAAGTAAAGCATTTCGATGGTAGTGCTTTAAGATGAAAAAGTTTTTTAAGTAAAGACACCACAGAAGAGCTTTACGAGCAAAACAACTTTATTAAGGTTAATATTTTTACTGCACGTCTTGGAGTGTAAATTCTTATTATAAGTTCCCACAGACGTCTTTTACAAAATTATGATGCCTTTTCTTAATATTAATGATGAGTAAGCGTCCTTTTAGGTGAAGTCTTCGGCTTTGCAAATGAGTTGAATTGTACAACAAGGCACAGCTTCATTTGAGGTGAATTCAAAGTGAATTAATGGAACTCGTTCGTCGACATGAATACAAATACCTCCATAGGACATCCCTGGTTTCAGCTACAGAATAATACTAATTGATTATTATCAGCCAGTCACAAATTACATGTTGATTCAGCGATAATTAAATGTTTGATTAATTATCAGCCTAATGAATGTATAATTAATCACTTTACTTATGCCTATAAAAATCCCTTTTAAATTCACCGAAAGATGTCAACACGAGGAATTTACTCTAACGCCCGATAATAGCTCCAAGTTATTTCATTTTTGACATTTTGATGGAAGATTTGCGATTTATATTCATAAAGATACAAACGAATATGATTCAGAAGAACATCTATTTATTTATGACATCATCTCATGAACTTCGGATGCAATTATGGTGTGCTTGAAATTAATGTGATTTTACAAGCGACATCTATAAGTTAGCATTACAGTTATAACATTTTTTCCTCCATATCGATCCTTGTGGAATTGTCCTTTCGAGCAATGCCTACGATTAAAGAATCTACGTTTGATACGTGAAGAAAAAATAGATTAGCCGTAATGCATTACCGTTATGAACTGCACAGTTTCTTTCCTCATGGTCACCTTGGGAAAAACTTGTAATGTGGGTCTGGTCGTCTTATCCTAACTGCACTAGATGAGGCAGCGAGCGCCTATCGTGTCTTCATATTCAACGTGTCATAAAAACAGCGTTTGTGATTCCTTACGAGTCTATTCGAGTTTTATTCTGCATACTGAAAATATCTTGAGGTGTATACGCTTCCACACACAACACGACACACCCACACAAATATGTGTGTGTGTAAATGAAGTGTAATTAGTGTAGTGTGTATATCTATATCTGTAATTTAATATATATATTATATATATATGTGTGTGTGTGTGTGTGTGTGTGTGTGTGTGTGTGTGTGTATGTATATATATATATATATATATATATATAGTATATATATATATATATGCTATATCATATCTGCGTATGTCTCTCTCTTCTCTCTCTCTCTCTCTCTCTCTCTCTATATATCCTATATATCTCTATATATATATATATACATATATATATGTATATATATATATATACATATATATATATGCATGTATATTGGATTGCTGGACCTTCCATACCGGCAAAACTAGTTACTTGGGCATGAACACAATCTAACAGTTTTTTCCTATTTTAATGTATCTTTTTCTTTTTTCTTGTCTTTTGGCATGACAAGCACCACGGAAACCAGTCCTCTAGACATACACAAAAAAAAGTGTATAAAAAACAACGAACTGCAATGAGATAAACGAAAGGTACCGGTAAGTGCAAATGAGACGAACAAAACGACAAAATCAAATCGTCTTTAAAACATAAAGTGTGGAATCGCTCACTCGATTTATTTTTCGTTTTCTTTTTATGAAAGGAGCACGTGCTGTGTGCGAGAACACGTTCACAGAGTACTATTAAACGGTCTCTCTCTCTCTCTCTCTCTCTCTCTCTCTCTCTCTCTCTCTCTCTCTCTCTCTCTATCCAGATATTGTGGTCCTTTTCTTATGTGATGGTTGTTGCACGTTGTTTTTTTTACGATATCTTAGTCTGCAGAAAGTAGTCTATTCTGTTATGTTTTTATTCATCACCTTTTCAAAGTACAAACAGGCGCGAACGTGGCCATGAAACAAACAAACACCTCTCTCTCTCTCTCTCTCTCTCTCTCTCTCTCTCTCTCTCTCTCTCTCTCATATCCTGAACCTTTACTACGTTCTTTGAAGTGAAACTACGAAGAATAAAAAAAAAAAAAAAAAAGTAAAAAAAAAAAAAAAAAAAAAAACTGAAGCAAAAAGAAACTGGACGGAACTACCAACAAAAAAAAAGGAGGGAAAAAAATAATGAGGCTCTGTGAACAGAGAGAGAGAGAGAGAGAGAGAGAGAGAGAGAGAGAACGAAGCGTAAGGAAAATCTCTTTAGAAACGAAGTAAGGACCACGGAAACGAATCATAAAAAAAACGAAACATGTATAGTGAATACCAGAGAGAGAGAGAGAATAAAAAAAGACGAAGGTGAAGAGAATAGATAAAAAAGAAAATAGGCAATAAAACGTGCCAAGAAAGAACAAGAAGAAAAGGTAACAGCGAAACAAAAAAAGACGTGGATGAAAAACTGTGGTCGCTGTGCAAGAACCAAAGTGCAGAGTACGAACGAAGACGGGGTGTGGAGGAGGAGGAGGAGGGGATGAGGAAGGGGAGGGAGGAACGGAGGGGAAGGGGGAGGAGGAGGCAAGGAGAAAATTTGGACGTTGTAGGACGGAGGATGAGGAGGAGGATATGGGAGGGAGGGGAGGAGGTGACCATGAGGAGACGAGAAGGCGGATAGGAGGAGGAGGAGGAGGAGCACACACACAGACACACACACTCTCACAGAGAGAGAGAGAGAGAGAGAGGCGACCGTGAGTAATGGGCGCAGGGGAGACAAGAAGGTGGCGAAGGGGAAGAGGAGAGATGGTGAAGAGGAGACGAAGAAGGAAGTTATGAAAAAGAGAGCGATAAGGAGATGAAGATAATGAAGGTCGGTGGTCTCAAGAATCACTCTGGAGACGGGGCTCAATAAACGAAGGAAATATATATATAATAAAAAAAAAACGGAAAAAAGAGATTGGATAAGTAGGAAAAAAAAATTCCAAAGACCGATGCTCGTGATTTCAGCGATAACGGTAATTTCCATCAAAACTTAAGTTTTTTTTTGTGGGGGGGGGGGGGGGGGGGGGGGGGGGGGGGGGTTGCTGTTTGGGGGGGCGCTGATATGCAGACAAATAAACGTAAAGGCTACGAAACAAACGGGAAAGTGAAATGTGATAGGATTGACTGATTTAGGAGCGAGAAAGGCGGTGCCCAAAGTTAGGGCAGAGATAGAGATTGAGGGCAACGTGAAATGTGATAAAGGGGGAGATTTAACGTGACAGAGAGAGAGAGAGAGAGAGAGAGAGTCAAGAAAGCAAACACACAAACACAGAAGGTTCTTCAAGGGAGAGGGGGGCCGGCCAAGGGGGCACACTTCCCTCTTCTCTACTCCACCTACAGCATTTTCACATAAATTAGACAGAGAAGCGCAGATGGCGCTGGAGGTGTAGAGGAAGAGTAATGTGGGGGGGGGGTAGTTTGGGGGGGGGGGTTGATGAAGAAAACTGTCTCACCGACTCATCCTGATGAGTCAAGAATGGTGTTTAAGAGCCAAAAACAACCATTATTGGCAGGAAAATTAGATATGAAAGAATTAAACAAAATAACTATGGCATATCTCCAAGGAAGGAAATTTGAATAACTGACATAATATACAGATCATATCGCAATCAGCAGGTAATCTGAATACGAGAGAGAGAGAGAGAGAGAGAGAGAGAGAGAGAGAGAGAGAGAGAGAGCACGCCTAGAATGGTGCAAGCAAGTTGGATCTGCCTGTTAATTCTCTCCAGAGGATTTGTATAACGTATAGGGGATATATTCTGAAAAGATTTCAAAACATTTTCTATTTATAAAATAATAATATTACGGATCTCACGACTTCCGACCTGAAAAATTACCAATAAGATCAGAAAATTTGATAGCCGAATGTTAGAAGAAAAAGTATTAAAAACTAACTGAAATCTGAAATACTTTCTTCTGTTTGTTAAAATCTGAATGCATCAAACGATGGTGACATTACAGCGGGACGAATCTTCTACCTAAGTGCTAAAACTTATGGTTACGCCAATTTGCAATTTATATGCAACTACCCTCCTTAAATAAAACACTTAATTGGCAATAAGCCTGCTGAATTCAAAACGCAAAATAAACGGTATCCTCTTCACACACACACATCATATCTATATATATATATATATATATATATATATATATATATATATATATATAATATATATATATATATATATATATATATATATTATATTTGTGTGTCTGTATGTGCTCGTGTGTATGCATGTATGTGTGTATTTATGCAGAAAAAACCTCAAGAACTCAACTCAACTAATGGGGAACAGTAAAGTAAGGGATAGGCAGAGAAAATAGAAATGCGAGAAAGAAGTGAAGGAGTGAGGTCAACGAAATAGAAGGACGACGCCATCGAAGAGAGAGAGAGAGAGAGATTTAACGAACTGTGGAAATAAAGAAGCGAACAAACGAGAGATGGGAAACTTGGGAGTTGGATTGGAGATAAAAAGAGCCGAAGGAAGATTAAGAAAAGAAACAACCAAATTAGAAGATATTGGGGGGGGGGGGTGTGGGGGGGGGGGGGGTGGGGGGGGGGGGGGGGGGGGGGGGGGGGGGGGTGTTGGAGGACGAGGAGGTATGGCGGCTGTAGCATAAAGAAGTGGCGGTAATCATGGCTGGGAGGACGAGGGTGGGCAGAAGACAATGGAAACGAACACCAACGTGAGAGAGAGAGAGAGATTTAGATGCAAGCATCACATTAAACAGAAAGAGTGAGAGAGATTCAGTTGCAAGCAAAGGATTAAAGAGATAGAGAGATAGAAAACTTGAAAACTTACCTCTAGGCTGAAGAGAGTATACGAGGAATAAGGAAGTTGGAGCATGGTGGAAACTTCAGAGAAGAGAAATAACGTCAAGTGGAAAGAAAGAAAAGCGATAAAAAAAAAGGTTATGAAAAAGCTACCTAAGAAAAGCGTAGATTTATAGCAGAAAAAAGAAGGGCTAATGATAGAAAGACAAGGGGAAAGGTGCCCATAGGCGTGCGTTTAAGGGGGAAAAAATTGGAATGCCACCGCTGACACTTAAGTGTAATTAAAAAAAAAATCCGTGAAAAATATCAGTGTAAAGGCAGATCTAAGAAAGATTTATTTTTTTTAAATTCAAAGTAGATTTTTTACACATTACCCTATACGTAAAATAGTCGTATTCCTTTTAGGCGAACTTTAAAACATTATTTCATTAGGAAAACGCAACGATGCTGAAAAATGGATCATTAAGACGACCTTTTAAACTGACAAGTAAACAAATCGAAGGTCTGGACTTTGATTTAAAGATCAATTCATGTTTGAATTACTATGAGTGCTTCGTGTTATTGTGAATAGAATGAAAATAACAAAAATAAGAATCATAAACTAAACACTGTAAGGGAAGGAGAGAAAGACGTGAGTGAAGATGGTATGAAGAGAGAGAGAGAGAGAGAGAGAGAGAGAGTCTTGGAAGTCGCTTATCAGCAGTGGAGTGCCCAGCTTAGCACAATGGTAGGGTTACCAAAAGTTCCAAGTGAGAGAGCAAAGAACAGCGGCTGGGGAGAGAGAGAGAGAGAGAGAGAGAGAGAGAGAGAGAGAGAGAGAGAGAGAGGCTAAAAGTTTAGGAGTATTTTGAGAGAGAGGAACTAAAAGTCCAAGATTATTTCGCGAGAGAGAGAGAGAGAGAGAGAGAGAGAGAGAGAAGGAAGGAAGAAACAAAGTCTAGGACCGTAGAGAGAGAGTGAAGAAGAAGAAGAAGAAGAAATTGTCGGGGTGAACTGGTAGCCGGGGAGGGATGGAGAGAGGGATAATTGGGAAGAAGCGTAGGAAAGTTTGGTCTCTGAAAGAGGATAACAAAATCCGAGAGAGAGAGAGAGAGAGAGAGAGAGGCTCGAAGGCATTTTATTCTGTAGTGTCATTATAACATACTATTAGGCATTTCCGAGTTCCCGAAATAGCCTATTTGCCAAGGAATAAG